>NC_135389.1:12032667-12257667 GCF_051989625.1 Stigmatopora argus | reverse complement strand
GAAACATCCACTTCATTCAAAATGGTGGGAGTGAAAAGAAAGACCCATAATTAAGCAATACCAATGCTCAGTTACATTTTGTATAGTGTGTGGAATGAAAGGAGATGTTGCTGTGAAGCTTTTGACAAGTGATGATTGTTATTGAATTGGAAGGGAATTTTTGAAGCCCCCCCCTACATAATAAATGACAATCCTATTGACATCCAGATCAAAGCGTGAGTGCTGACAGCTAGACCACCGACTTCGAATTCAGCAACTCTCAAATTTCCGCCATTGGGATTCCGGTTTAAATGCAGCAATCCTAACAAGAACAGTGACTTCAAAGCCAGAAAGTAGTCGTAGTGTGATGGAAAACGTCCTAACAAGGTACAGTTTCATTTGTGATTATTTGAACTTGCAAATCCTGTGAAGCCTTTTTGCAAGTCCAAAGATATAACAAAATTGCACATCTGGCACGCGTTCTTGCTAGGTTTCACAACAGAAAAAAATGTATACTAGATTGGCCATGTGGTATATTCGTAACAAGAAGAGATTGTCTCGAAAATGAATAGTTCGAACATGAAAACATTTTGTTTCCAACTCTTTTTTTCCCCTGGATATAATCAAAATGGCATTCTCGTGTTTTGGAGAAGAGGACCTCAAATAAGATTCAACTGGAGACAAAGCCATGAAATTCCTTAGTGGTGTGCTGCAGACAAAATGTGTCTAGGCTAAACCTGAGCACTGTCGACCAGGCCTCCCTCTGAGCTCTTGAATTTGATGGTCTCGGCCTGACAGGGCTCTTGGACCTTTTTTTTATTAGCGTTTCCGTGGTGTTTTTTTAACCGGTGTTGCTGGTGTGTACGGCTAGGTGTGTCTTTGTGTGTCAGCGTGAACCAGAGAAGAACTCATTTCATCTGGGAGGAGGTAAAAGATCAGGATGATTCTATTTCATTTTTTTACTAGCACACTAAGAATCCAAAGGTATATATTGAGTTGTTTTTCCCCTCCGTTGTCCTCGGAGTTGCTATAAAACCTTGAACTATTGACGGTATGTTTTTTTTTTTTTTGGACTGAACATGATTAGCAAAGGAGCCAAAGCTTTTCTTTGCAGTACTTAAAATCCGACCATACATATCAACACGGTTTCAATTTGGCAGTGAGCAACGCAACATTGTGATGTTGTTCAGACATCTGCCGTACCACCAAAATAGCCATTTTTGCCTGTCCAGAACAGGAAAGATGTACCGAGAGAATGGAGGTCAGTGTACGAACACAAACTGTTCAGGGTCCTGCGTGTCGCACTATTCAAGCTATATGGTGATGGCCAAGTACCGTATTTACTTGCATATAAGCCGCATTTGTTGGACAAAAAAAATGAAAGAATCGAGCGTAGGGCTTATCTGCGCATAAAAAGACGACATTTACGAAACTGCAAGGTTACAGATGAAACGCCATAACGCAAGACAATGCGGCCGATATGGTCATTTAAAAAAAAAATGTTTGAGACAACCCCACAGGGGGTGTAACCTGAGCATTCATCTAGTTTTTTTTTTAGAATCTGTACGCTTTTCAGACATTCCCAAAGAAATTCAAGACCAATCATGTTGAACGATATACAACAGACAATACTGAGTTTTTTTAGTATAGTAAACATGCTTGTCACAACCAATCAGAAAAAGAATATACAGAGATTTTCAGTCAGATTTTCACTTTAGCAGCCCTCAGGGCCTTCCTCTCAAACACGTGGATGGTGGGACAAAAGAAACATTTGTCTTGTCCCTTGAGGTCACCGCAAAGTGTGTAATACGTGTGTGTCTATGCGTATGTGTGTGTGGCCTGGGGGACCGTGGCACATCTTAAAAGATTGAAACTGAAGGCTCCCACCCACAGACCCAATTTGATCTTTACAAAGCATACACAAATGGAGTCATGCATATGGTTTTATTTGTGGATTTACTGTTCATACGAGAGCAAGCTTTTCGCTTAAGATGGCAAAATAACTACATTAGTGGTTGTATCAATGTATTTTTGTGCTTCTGGTGTTATTTTGAAATTATTACAAAACACCAAATGTCCACAGGTATTGTATGATTTTCAAAAAAAAAAAAAAAAAAGCAACTTGCTAAAACGGCGTGTTATTGGGAGTGTGAATATTTGTCTGTCTCTATGTGGGCCCTACGACGGACTGGCGACCGATCAAGTGTGTATATCGCCTATCTCCCAAGGTCAGCTAGTATAGACTCGAGAAGCCTACGAACATGACAAGGATAAGCGCTGTTGAAAATGAATAAATGCAGTTTGAAAGCCATCTGTAATGTTGTTAAGATTGCTGAAATCTAGACTGCTCTTCTTCAGACGGGCCCCTTCCCACTGCTGCTTTTAAGGCCGCAGGGAAGGTTTTCAGAGGGAGAGAGCAATTTATGTTTACAAGCTTTTCTAGTCTATAACATTTTTTCAAAATCAATGTTGGAATGTAGTTCCATGTGATGGGCCTCACTGTTCTAAGTTTTTTGCCAAACATCTCAGCATGAAGCAACACAAAGTTTCTTCTGGATTTTCTCAGGTAAGGGCATGAAATCAGATTTAGGTTCAAGTGTCCTATGTGGACGAAATTCATCTGACACGGCCTGCAAACTCCTCACAGGGATTGTTTATTTTTTAAGTTAAGTGAAAGCTGTTCAAATGAGGGGTGATTAATGCTTAATTATGTTTATGGTACCTAATTATCTGGGAAACATGCTAAATTCTTGGGGTTCCTACAACTTTGCAAAGAATCTAGTTTATTGTTGAGACTTTTGGAGCTCTTACAAGATATGTGGTGATCTTACATGATGCCATTTTCAATCTTGCGTGTTAAGGTTAAATTCAGATATCATTTTAAGTTTAATTATTTTTGCCTTCAACTATTTGGATTGCCAAGCCACATTTGTTTACACGCGACCACACAAAAAGCCCCAATCCCCACATTGTACTTTCATGTTCTAACTAGTAATCTACTCTGTGGTGTATAGCTATTAAAGCAATGATTGAGAACAGAAGTGCGGACAATCAATGGATAGCCAACATAGACTAAACTATAAGCCTCTATATCAGGGGTCTCGAACTCAATTTACCTGGGGGCCGCTAGAGGCCGAGTCTGGGTGAGACTGGGCCGCATCAGGATTTCCACAAGAAAAGCACTGATAAAACTTTCCAACGTTATCAAATATCTTTATTTTTTAACAAAAAATAATGAATTAAATAAATTAACTTAAAGATGAATAAAAAATAAATCAATCAGTAATATAAAACCAAATAATACTAATGAGCATACAGTAGATATACACTGGCTGGCTAAGTAGAGAAAATGAATTATTTTTATTCCGTTTCAAATGTCTGTATTAACAGCTCTTTAACCTTTAACTTTCTGAACTTGAATGGAACATTGAACATGAAATATTCTGAACACGGCTTCTTTTGCCTACTCCTTGCTTGTTTTGATTTTTCTTTACTGTTTGCCCTTGATTCTTCAGAGGGAAATTTGAAGCACACAAGGAAGCTTGTCACATGGCAGATGACAGATCTGCTCATCTCTCTCATTCTTTTGCACACTAATTAAACAATTGAATCTTCTTGGAACATATTCAAAGAGCAATTTTAAAGACAAAGATTAATGACTATTGAAACGGATTAAAATCAATTTTACTGTTTACCCTCAACACATCTGAAATGTAAATATATCCAAGGATGTGCGGAAGCTGGCAGACAGTATATATACAGTGTTAAGTGGAGAATTTTGTTTTTGGAAGCCAAATAGTCGAGATTCACCTATTTTATAGTTAGCGGGCCAGATTTTTGGAAAGTCTGCACAAAGTAAAAACTACTTGAGGTTTCTAAACATAACGGTAGACCAAACAGACATTAAAATGTCTTTGGGGATACAGAACAAAACAAATGGGTGTTGAAGCTGGAACTTTTGTCTAGGGACATTCCAATAAGAATTATAAAGACAATTGCGTGAAGCTGGTATTGTTCCATCTTTGATAAATGCACAAGTTTCTAATGACGATTGAGAAATATTTATTTTGCGGTCAGTTAAAAGCATGTTTGAGGATGATGAGACGAGGAGCCAAAACTAAAAACACATCTAAAGTCTATGTAATGTAAGCAATGTCTCAGTAATTCTATTTATTTCCCGCAGAATTAAGTTATCTAAAATTCCTTTTCACTACATTGATTGATTCCATATTTTTTCCCAGTGCCCGGTCTGAAAAAGGAACTGTTACTGATGAAAGTCAATGTTTTTGTTCTTTTAGCCACAATGATGCCTGCCATTTGAAATTTGTGTCAATCCTATGATTTGCTTTGTTCCTACACATTAAAACTTGAGTGATCACCTACCAGGACTGGTGATTCCATTAATGTTGAAAGGAGTTGTATTCAGATGGATTACGAGGAACTTTCGCAGAGTTGCGTTGACAACATTTGAATCATATGCTGGTTTCCTAAGAAGGACAAACTTGACAATCTCTTGATTTAAATCATCAAATAAACAGAAAGGCAATACAAGAAGTCATTCATTATCGTAATTCTAACATTGTAAGATTGAGGTCTAGTTCATCGCAATACACTATGAGAAAACAGTACTATGAAGACCCGAATAATCGTATGCCTACGATTATTTTTTCAACTCAAATTTTCGCATGCCTACGATTCTTATTCGGGTGCCTACGATTATTAATTTTTGCCTCAATTAAGTCCGTGCAGCAGCAACATTGTTCTATGTCATTAACTTTCTACGTGTAAAGCACACGTGCTGTTTTTACTAACGTACTAGTACTAGTAAGAACGTGCAATTGCCACTGGTAGAGTTGCAATATACATAATTACAATGTATTGGTAGGCCTAATATATACGAGAGTTACGTTATACGCAATTCATTGCAACTGTAATACAACTTTGCAACACGAAAACAATTGAGCCATTTATTTGGACTGACAGAAAAGTTGATTATTTCTTTACAGTAGCCTATGTAATCGATCATCATGACTTTAATTTGTAGCTAATTGTGGAATTTAAACATATTATTTTGTTTCATGCTACTAGTAAACTGTTGATTAAAATAATAATGATTGTCCTTGTTATGATTTTATAATAAATATTCCATCATAGCTTTAATTCTATGCATCGAATCTGTTTAGACACTAATTATCTCGTGCCTACTAATATTCATTATTTTTGGAATTTTCCACTGCCTACTATTATTAATTCATTTGGAATTTTCCACTCCCTACTATTATTCCAGTGCCTACTATTATTCGGGTCTTCATAGTATGTAAGTACTGGCAGTCGATAAGGAACACATAATTCATTCCGGAAAATGGATTACTATGTATGTTAATGGGCCAGTGGGACTGTCTGTGTGCTTAGAAGGGCATATCTCACTCTACTGGAGAAGTAAAAGATGACGCTGTTGAGCGAAAATCCTCCAAATCAAAGCTCCAAAGATCAGCCATCCAATGTTAAGATCCCTTTGCATCCATCCCGTCTTTTTCATTCAACATTACCTTATCTTATCCTAAAGTAGTGGAATTTATTCCATTTCCGCTTTAAAAAAAC
Organism: Stigmatopora argus; assembly: GCF_051989625.1. Lineage (NCBI taxonomy): Eukaryota > Metazoa > Chordata > Actinopteri > Syngnathiformes > Syngnathidae > Stigmatopora > Stigmatopora argus. The sequence goes on along the minus strand of NC_135389.1, from coordinate 12,252,087 downwards.
AGCACAAAGTTTTTCTGCAAAATATAGTGATCAACTTAGAAGTGGATTTGTTGGTAATCGTAAGCTTTCCAGAGCCCTGATGGAAAAAAAACATGGACAAACCATAACGCTGCCCCCCTCAATGTTTCACAGGTTCACTAACATTCTAACATCGAGTTCATCTAAATAACTTCATTTTTCTTTTACTTTGATTCATAGAACTAAAATTACAAAACAACAAAAAATAATTTCAAGTTTGATCTATTGTTAACGAAAGATGCTAGGTGAGGTAGTCTTATTTCAAGGATATTTCAAATGCATTAATTCTATTCATTGGCAATTTGCTTCTATGAAATTGTAACAGCTTTTTCTAACCAGTACTTTATAAATAGTCAAGTCATTTAAAGTGACCTGAAAAGCAGTGTTGGCGCGACAATTTGTTTAGCCATCTTGATGTAGCTTAATCAAATAATCTTTTTCCAATTCAATTGTTTTTAGCCAGTTTCCACTTGTTGCAAAGCAACATGCATGTACTAATAATATTGATTCCTCACGTGTTTCACTCTAAAACATCCATCGCAGACAAACGGACAAACGCCGAAACATGTCAGGTGACTAAACCTAAAACCTAAAAAAACACCATTGTCTGTTATAAACGAACCAGTCAAAATATGGATTTTACAGTTCAACCATGATCTTAAAAATGATGATGACGGTTTGAACTTACCAAATTGAAGTCCTCGGTTGTTGTCGCACATGGAAAGACAGCACACAAGATTTTCTCACGTAGAAAAAACAAACTTTATTTACAATACGCCCAAAAATGCCCGTTCCGCACACAAAAACTTGCTGGAAGAGCTTGTGGTCGAGGTGGGGGAATTTACAGGCCTGACCATGACAACACAATAGTTCAAACTTTGTGCGCTCATCCGCCCACTTAATTTTCTCTGACTCTTGTTGCCACAAGATGGAATAGGTCAGCCACCGCAGACAGGAAATGAACAATGTCATTTCCCTATTGGTTTTTTTTTCTCATAATGATAAAACTCCTAACCCCATAAAAAAATTTGCGTCACAAAAAAAAAATCCGATACCACCTTTTTTTTACTATTGCGACAGTTTTCGGTCTTCACGACAACTAATTGACAATGTCGGAAAGATTTGGGTTGACAATTTGCCTGGGTCCAATGAAGCTTGCCCTTGGACAGTGACCGAAGCATAAAACAAAAATGAAGATAATGGCGCAGGTAGAATGTTTACTATATTTCGTGGCAGGGCTTGTTGAGTCATTGTTGGTTGCACAAAGAATTAATCAGTTCAAAGTTGGATATCATGGGAAATACAGAATGTACTTACACTAAGATCGAGCCTGATTCAATTTGAATTTGTGGGTCCAAACAGTTGATGCCACAGTAAAAAGCTGTGGCTTGACATCAGTGCTTAGAATGCGTAACGTGTGCGGATGTCCTCCAGTTTCTTAGAGACCTCAGGTGGCGTTCTGTCCAGCTCCTCGGCCACACTTTTCTGCTTGTGAGGCTCCATGCTGTTGAACTGCTCGCACAGGTCTCCGTCAATTACGTTCTGTAAGCAGGACACGCGACAACGTGATGACACGATGGAGGATACAGCTTTAAAGTCCAATATCTACTCTAGGAGAAGAGGTTTGTTGGACAAAAGGCAAGCAAGGTCTTGTTTAAATTTACATACATATATTTTAGATATAAATATATCAGTCGGACCGAGATTTTGGTATCGGCCTTATTTTTTAAATTTTGTTTAAATCCGACCGGAAGAAATTAATTTAAAAGGTATACTTTGGCTCAGATGCAGCCACACCTCCCTCCTGTCGCAGCTCATTAAGTCGAGGGAGTTGTTGTTGCAACTGCTCTGCTTCAATTCGCGGCGTCCTTGATTGGTAATAAACACACACGCACACAGACACAGCTATATCTATAAATAGATATAGTTGTCTGTGTGCGTATGATTTAATAAAGTTCTCTGAAGACCAGGGCTTGCATTTTTCCGTTTTTTAAGACCACTTTTACCGCAAATGAATATCGGCTCCAAATATCGGTTAACGGCCTCCTCTAACTAATAATCGGTATCAGTCATGAAAAAACCCATATCGGTCAATCACTAATCCTCAAGCCAGTAAAATAAATTGTCTTTTTTTTCCTGGGACAATAAATCTGCACAGTTAATAGACGGACGGCATCCAGTGTCTGACTCTGGTCGGACCGAGAAAATCCAAAATACTGCCAAATTTGTGATGTATGACGTTAGCCCGCTTCTCAACAATTTCCTCTTTCACTGTGTCATGCATTTTTTGCAGTGTTCATTCATTCTTTCTTCTAACATAGTGAATGGATGAGCGTTGTAAGATGCTATGATAGCAAGCTATTCAGGAATATATTGTAAAAACTGTAACCATCGACCCTGGTATCCCTGTTTAAAATCTTCTTTGACTGGCTCACATTTTGATATGACAAGATATGAATGAATGAACAACCCACCTTGACGGGGAAGTAGTAAGACCTAAAGCTGAGATGGTCTCTTCCGCATAGTGGTGGGAATTCTGAACGCATGTGCATCTCTAAATGCTGGAAGAAATCATGGTCCTAGAAAACGAAGAGAAGTGCTTAATGATTTATGAAAGGAAAGCCTAGTGCGACAAAAAGATTGACCAATGAACCATTTTCACCTCATGTGAAGTAAAGGGCACAAGAATTCCAATGCCTCCAGACAAGGTGGTATACACCAGGGATTCTGAGCCTCCGGGAATGAGAGTGGTTTTCTGCATGGACAAGATGGTCTCCCCAATATGGTAGTTGACGACCACGTCAGCCTGGAAAACACGCACATGAGTCCATGCCAACACAGCACTGGACCAGTGACGCTGAATTTTCCGGATGTGTGGCCAGCCGGCAACAATATAGTAAAAGGCTTTGAAAATTGGAGTGTCTAAATGTCACGGCTGGAACACGTCGCCGTAATAAACATTATGCGTCACCACTTTGCGAGCCAAATTAGGGTTTTTTATTTGTCCATGTGACTCGGATCTCACGGGGAGAAAAGAGCTGATGGCCAAAGATAAAACATTTTTAGATGTTAGCATGGTCTAAAAGTAGTTATTAGCAGCAGACTACTTATTTAATGAGTCAATGTGAGCACAAAATGCGCGCATTGTCTCTTTCATGACCATTCCTAATATTATAATCAGCCAATATCAAGTCCTATCTTTTAGCATATCAATTCTGTCCCAACCGTATGCTGGGAGCTTACTTTCTCAGAAACATTTTTCCAACAGTCTGGATTTCCTGAAATTTCTCAAAATCACCTTTATATTTTCTTACTTGATTAATTAAGTCTTTTTCCAATCTGTCTCAAAAGGCACAAAGAAAATGTTATTTTCAAACGGTGCTCGGTAATGTATGCTACAGTAATCCCTCGAATATCGCGGTTAATGTAGACCAGCCATCGAAAAATCACAAAGTAGGGTCACCCCTATTATAACTAGAATTTTTGTTGTTGTGATGAGTCCTAGCTTCTGCTTGCGAGTTTCAGCGTGGATTATCACATGTTTATGAACTTTAAAAAAATTTAATTAAAAAAAAATAATAATAACAGGAAAAAAATGCAAAGAAGTGAATTTGCAACAAATGGAGTGGCGATAATCGAGGGAAGAATGTGTACTTAGACAGTTTGGACATTTAAAAATTGTTTTTGGAAGGCTGTTGCGCCTGGAGCCCATTAACAAGGGCAGTCACACCAACGAAGACATTGCACCATGCTCCACAAAGACATGATCCATAAACAACAGACGATTGAATCCGCTGTCCATCATAAGTGCATCAGTTTTATTTCTGTCTATAATTTCAGGCAAATGCCCATGCCTACATACTGTTTCCCAAGAAAGAAAAAAGGTGTATGTGTCACAACACGGCACTGACATCTGCTCTTACCTTCTGTGAAGCTCCATTGAGAAGCCCTCTGTCCCATAAGGCCTTGTTCCCTGTTGGATCCTCATCCACATCATCACTGGTGTTGGGAGGAAGCCGCACCTTTAAAGGAGGTCCGAATTAATGATTCGTATTTATTGTATTCTCTAATCTTTTTGTCTGACAAGTCAGACAGATTTTTTCCATTAAGCCCGTTCAAGTATTATGCATGCGCACCAGCACGTAGCTCCCCCATGCATTGAGCAAACTGAAGCATAAGCACGAAAACATGACCAATATGGTGCTTCCATGTTATTCGAGCAAGAGATCATATTTTGATTTACCGAATTTTACGGACTATAAGTCACACTTTTTTCATAGCTAGGATGGGTTTGTGACTAATACTCAGGATTTATGTTATCTTTTTGCCTCTGACCATCGACAGCCTGTTATGTTGTTTTTGCAGGTTATATTTATCTTAAAACTGTTAACAGATGATTATTTAGCCTGACTTCAATTTTATTATTACTTTAACGTGTTTGATTTGGCTTCCGATAAAATAAAAAATTGCCCTCCCAAAATTTTGCCTGATTCTCCACTGCAACATATATGTATATCTATTCTTTTTCTTTATTGTGTTCATTAGCTGGTATTAATTTTCATTTGTTTTGATGTCTGAAATTTTCCAATTCCATGCAACCCACCCCGTCAATAAAGTGCCTCACTCGAGTCGAGATGACTGTCAAAAAAAAATCTAAATTGGGTTGTTCCCCTTGCGATGTGATTGCCCGAAAATTTATAGAAGTTTATTGGACCCAATTTTTGTAGAAATTGCATTTTCAAGGATTTTTTTTTTTTAAATAACTTTTTTAATCATAAATTTTCATCAATAAAAACATTAAATCATCACAAAAATAGCCAATATAATGATTGTTGTATTCCATATAGCCCAGCACTGGGAACACGAATGATTCGTTTCGCACACAACTCGCCCATAGTGTATTACTCACAATGGTTATGTTCCCAAATTTGTCAGCAGAGGCCATGGTGTCATAATCCAGCAGGCAAGCTGTTGTCACCCACCGGGGACACGTATCATCAGCAAAGATGATGAGCTGGTTCTCGTTACGCCTGTAGCGGACCCAAAAGAGGCTCTCCTGTACATCGGAGACCACCACACGCTGGCCAATGGTGAAGATACCAGTTACCAGATTGGGGACATGCTAAAGAGGGAAGAGAGGCAGGAAAGAAGACACTCATTAAGTTTAACTTAAACCTGATATCTTCTCTGTTTTGTGCTTAAAAATATTGGGGGAAAAATAAATGTTGAGAGAATGGAATGCAAAGTTTGAGTAGATGATTTGTGTCCAACTTAAACTTTCTAGGTAAAGCTAATGGAAGCCGTGTGGCTTTGATTGAAGATCACGTATCTAATAACAGTCAAAAAGCAAGAATCCTAGCCGGCTTACCTTGTTTTCACACTTGCGAAGCAGCTTCTTTTTGCCCATGTCGTAAATACGCAGGAGTTTCCCGACTCCCACTAAGGCTCGCCCCTGGAATGGCGCAATGGCCAAGGGCACATCCTCTACAGGTGTCTGTCAAAATAACATAGGTGAGGATTTGGTGGCCCCATGTTAACATGTCAAAATCCTCCTTGGCCATTTGAAAAACATTAAATCCTAAACCCTCTCAGTTAAATATGAGAGTCACTGGAAAATATGCTGGGGAATTTGTTTTCTCATGTGAGACAAGAATTATCGGATTCACACAAGTCAAATTAAGATAAATGTATTCACATTTTGGATTTGATGAACAAACAATGACAATCTTAGAATGTACCTTGTGCACAAACTCCAGCTTTTCTCCACCAGCCGTGAGTCGGTAAGTGTAGATGAAGCCCCCGACAACTGTTCTAGGGTTTAGGATCATGTCCCTGGCCACTCCAACTAGGACAAACCAGTCATCTGCTGCATTATGGAAGCGACACACTGCAACACTAAGGGAAAGAAACATTACGTATAAAAAAAGAGAAATCCATTAGAATGAGACAGAAAAATAGGGAAACTATGCTCTCTGTGCAATTCCATCTTGTAAAATAAAAATGAAACTCGATTCCTCACTCAAGCAAACGACACATACCTAAATGCAGCTTCATTCTGTTCTAACTGCACTTGATCCAGTGTTGTACCCTGAATGGGGTTGATCAGCCGCACTAGCGAGGCCCACTGCCCAGCGCCAGCTTTTGGTGAACCAAAAATGGCTTCTGGGAGGTTCTCGTTGAGGAAGGCAGCAGCCATCTCGGCAGCCAGCTCGCGCTCATCCTCACCTGCAGCCTCCACCATTTCCTGCGATAATAACAATAATAAAGCATAAGAGTTAAAGTCTAATTATTTAAAAAAAATACAGTGAATTAAAACACTGCTTAGGAAATGACATTAGGACTTTTTAGGGTGTAAATTTGTGTCAACAAAATCAAGTTAGAGTGATTCTGTGCTCCTAACCCTGCTTTAAAGACTTAAAGGTTTAATGATAGTTTACCACTGTGAGTGCAAGTTTTGCTTCCTAGACATCAACTGTAAAGAGTTCTCAGATGTGCCTCTAATGGTTTTTTTTTACATTTATAGGTATATTAAGTTAAAAATGCAAACATGTCTTGAGAGCAGTGGTCCCCAAACCACTGGTCCGCAAGCTACCTCGTGCCGGTCCGTCAGAGTAAAAAATATTAACGTTTTCAATCTCGCCCTCCTACTTGAAACAAGAAAAGTTGCGGTAATAATAACAATAAATAATTGCTATTTTTCTTGGGACTTGCTTGGTATTTTTTTTGCCGTCGTGGGTGTTGTTCGTGCTCCCACCCCCACACAATTTTGTCTTAAGTTGTCGCCCTCCCCATTAGCCGGTCCGCGAGAAAGCAGAAGGAGCTTTACCGGTCGGTCCGCGGTGAGAAAAAGGTTTGGGACCGCTGCTTTAGAGCATAGCAATGTTTAAAATGTGACAAGTAAAGAGAATAATGTTTGTACGTGCAAGAAAAAAAGTGAATCTGTTACCGATTTACAATATTAAAAGTACAGTAGCATGGCAAATTCAAAAATCAATGTATTTGGTCTTCCCTTATTCTTTGCTAGAGATGCTTTTGGAGATTACAATTTCTAAAAAATGCTGTGGAAAGCAGTTTGAAAACAAAAACAATCAATTCGATTCGCTGTGTTAATCTATTATATGGTAAGCTGTATTATAAATAGTTATCGGGGGAATGCAAATCACTTTTCAATGAATTCCAGAAATACTAGACGTAACGCATTCTGCGGTGATACACAACTGCACAATAACAAATACCCTATTTTTCCCAGTGACCATTTTGCAATGTCAATCTACATTTCATGAATTTGAGTGTTCCCAGATGTTTGCCCCATGGAGTGGCTGTAATTATGACAGTTTTAGCTCTTATTGCCATTCTAAAAAAGAAAACCGTTCATACCTCGGCCATCTGTTGTTTCCTTTGAGCTTTAGTTGCCTCGGTATAAGCGTTATGGTCCGTCTCAATCAAAATTAAGTTGCTGGTTTCTGGATGGATCACAAATTTTCTGGGAGTGTACTGCAGGGGAAAGGCCACCTGGTTGAAGACAGCGCCTAGTTTCTCCAAAGCCAAGATTCTGTCAGGCAAATCAGGACAAGCTGATTATAATGACAGGCAGATGGATGCAAAACATTCAAAGAAGATGAGGCACTGACAGACTCAAGTTTTTGGTTATAGGGATACACAATAGACCGTTTTTGAACTGATAACAATAGTTTGGTTCTCAACTGATCATCCTGATCAGCAATCAAATTATTATTTTTAAATCTTGGGTTAATTCTACTAGGGGGGCTGATAGTGAGCCTTCAGTCATAAAAAGACGGCAATGATGATAACATCTGTACCTCAGCGTGTTGGTGGAGATGGCCACTATGCCTTCTGGGCATTGCTCTGAGGCAAAGCCTGAAGCATACTCCAAAGTCTCATACGACAGAGGGGTCAAATGGAAGCGAGACTGATACGAGTAGCTGAGCCACGAGCGACTGGACATGGCAAGGACCTAAAGAATAGGTAGACAGAATTTTCTTAGATACTATACTTATTCTGACTCTGAACATTTAATTAAAAAAAAAAAAAACATACAGCATCCTGTCCCTGCATCTTGACTCTGAAAAGCTTGACAGGTCGTGAGCCCAAGTATCGTGTTCTAGTATCAGACAGATCGCCGGTGACTGGATCCAGCACAGTTCTCAGCAAGACACCATTCTACCATATAAAATACAAAGTTAAACTGTTAAGACAGTAACTAGCCATATGATTTAAAAATAAATGAAACGACCTTTGATGACATTAGTGAACTGTGATTTTTCCAGAAAATATGCGATGCTACAACCAAACCGAGCCACGCTAAAAATACATAAATTAAATTTGAACTGATGAATCAGCCATGCTATTCAAAGAATATTCAATACAGCCGTGGCAACACAATAGACTAGCAATGAAAACATATATTGTAAAATAGCCTAGAGATGAAGAGTTACCATATTGCCGTATTGTGATAAGGAAACAGAAACTGGTTAATTTCTCTTGTTGACGGAGAAGATGCATCATACCTGAAGCCCGATGTTTAGGTAAAGGAAACCAATGGATCCTTTCTCTCCAAGTTCGTCCTGTTTCTCAACACCCCCCATTTCAACAATGCAAAGACTTTCTGGCTGGGCTGGGAGAGCCTGCATACTCAATGGCTGCAGGCAATCCTGAAAATGAAAGATTCAAATGTAATCAATTTCAGACCAGTTTTCCATTTTGAAATATATATAATTTGGTCTAAATTCACATTTTGAGACGCCATTAAGTTTAGTGCTGACATTTAGAGACTGAAATTTATGCGGACATATTTTCAGTGCCCATGTTCTCCTCACCTCTAAAAATCCCACGAGGTTCAACGTAATATTTCGGATTGGAAATTGCCGTGAAATTTCTTGTCATTTCCAAAATGTTGTCATGTTTGAAAGTACTACTATGTAATGAGTATTTTAATGCTATGTTTGTGCTTCGCCAACACATGAACTGACTGATACACTCGAAGCCTGATGAAATGCAACACACCGCATTAAACACAAATTATCGGATTAAAAACTAGTATTTCATTAAACTGAAAATTCTTATGCCGATATTGTGTTCATTCTTTTGAGCAGGGGTTCGACCAAATGTATTTGAAAGATGATATTGGTGGTGCGTTTAGGGCTGAGGTCTATCATGTGCTGGTGCTTATGTAGCTATTAATATGAACAATTTATTCCAGTTATTGTTTTGGAACTTCACAAAGTCATTCTACCTTTGATGTTGTGCCTCAAGGGAGTTTTCCAAAATGAGGCTGCAACTCCATTTCTCAGATATCAGATCTCAGTTCAAAATGCATTTAACTGTTATTTTCAAAGCAGGCACAAAGTGAGTAATAGCTCATGTTTATGTTTAAAACATTTGCTCTAAAACATGAGGGCAATTGTCAATTAATACTTTCTAGATTCCAAAACGTATGAACCGCTAAAGTGTAAATTCATTTTAAATGTTGTAAAATAATATATAAATATATATACATTAATTAATTAAAAAAATGTAGCTAAAATTGTCATTCATACCGAAGGGTCTAGGGATATGATTCGAACAGTATTGTCAACGAGTCCCACAGCCAGAAACCGAGAGCGCTGTTCTCCAGGGGGAACGTTGGCCAAACTCATACAGACCACATCTGCAGACATCTCCTTGCGCTCAGTATACTCATTGAGCTGCCCAGACTAAAAGAAATAGGGGAAGGGAAAGAACACAAAACAATGAAATGAGAAATGTGTAATACCGTCTCTAGACCTTGAAAGGGGCAGGGTTACACGGAACATTACAAATAAAAAAAATAAAAATACTGGTTCCTACCGGGTCCATCTCGAAATAGACCAGCTCACCACCTGTGAGGGCAATAACCACTTGCCGCTGGTTGACAGCACAACGGACAATGGTCTTTTTGCCAGGAGTCTTCCACTCATTCACACGCTTGTCTGCCCTAATATGCCGGATACCGTCTGGGTACACCTAATACAGAAAGGCAAATACCAGAAGCACATAAGATTGATCCAGCTCAGTTCACCCCACTGGCAGTTCATAGATCTTTTGACAGGAAAAATGGTGCGCACCTGAACGAGGGCATCTTCACCTAGCAGCGAGCAAGAGAGGGTGGGAGTTGTTCCCAGGAATCCAGAATCCGTCACCTCTTCTACAGTCTCCCCAATGGACAGGACCAGCGTAGCATTGACGAAAGACACGATGATGTAGGCATCAAATTCGTCTAAAAATTAAACAAAGCGCTGAAAATGATAATCTGAAGAAAATACATTATTTTAGTCTTTCCTGGAAAAATAACGGCCAATTCCATTTTTAAGTGGAAAAAAAATCTTGTAAATGACATTAATGGCGTTTATGAATAGTCGTAAATAAAAGAACAACTTTTTTTTACCTTCGATATGTCTGCGTACTGTCCACACAGCGTTGGGGTTACCTGGTAGCTCAGATACAGCCATTTCGGAAACCTGTTGAAAAAAAAAATTCCACAGGAAATGAAACAGGAGTTAAGGCTCTCATGTAATGTATCACAGCCTAACAAGGACAACATGACAGGAATTGAGGATAAAATTGATTTCATAGTGAAAAGATAAAAGACAGGAAACCTGTGAACTTATTCAGATCCAATTTTCTTGTTTTATGGCTGTGGAAGTTTGCCACACAATAAAAAGTACAAGCGTAGCATGCTATTAAAGAAACATGTTGGCTATGATAAGGCATCAAAACTTTGCCTTGATTTGCAACTCATCTAATGTCACAACATCAAGACGAAATTAAGAAAATCAGCAAATTCCACACCCAGCCTGATCAGAAATTGCAGTTCTATCAATCAAACTGTTATTCTAAGACTTTTCTTGTGGTAGTTAAATAGTAACATGGGTTATTCATTATATTCATCATAACATTTAGGGCCAAGGGTGCCCACATTTATTTGCCTCACAAAGCAGCCACAGTTTAAACATTTTTAGAAATGAATGCTGCTGGCAAAACCCCATTTAGATCACATTAGATTATTTTTTGATAGATGGAATGTGGTGGGGAAAACAAAACTAGCATGTGTTTACCTCCAGTCCATGTCTTAGAACCCTCAAAGTGGATTTGGGCCCTCGTCCACAAGCCACATAAAGCTGCGGTGTATCTTCATTGGCCAAATCAGCAATCTATCAGAAAATGAACCTCGGTCAAATAATACATTCCGTGAGGGAAATGTTCACAAGTGAAGTCATTGAACATGAAAATGAATTTAAGACATAAAATTAAGTGAAAATTAAAAAAAATTAACTAATAACCTTGCAATTATATTTGATCTTGGTTTAATGCATTGAAGTCAACTTATCATGAACTAAAAATGGACAAATAGAAAATTTGTTGACTATTCAATTTTTTTTATACAGTAGTATGCCGTTATGTCACATTACATTAGTGAGCGAAAAAACATCATAAACTTCAATTGAGTTTACATTTGTATGGATAATCCAGAATTACACTTGAATCCAAATAAACACACATTCAAAATATATTGGACAACTGATCCAAAATGTAAAATTTTCGGTTCATCAGGTGAGGCCGTTAATATTGTAAAACATTTTTTTTTCAGTTTTCTAATATACATTCAAATGTATACATTTGAAATGAATACTTACTTGACAGGACATAATTGGCGACAAGTTCTCTTGTTCATCAACCAGCACCAAATTCTTGAGGGGGCGTGGCTGGAAGAAGAAGGTGTCACCTTCTTCCAGGGGCATTGCAGAGGAGAACTCGGGCTCCTCGTCATCGTCCCCCAAGTGGGCAATCTGGTAAAGGTAACTACAACGAGGTCGAGTACAACGTCAGTCATCCAAATGTGCAAGGAAAAGCAAAAAAACGCTCACAATAAATTTTTGCCATTGCTAAGAGGGAGCCTAATGTTCATGCATGGTACCTAGTTATGTATGTGTATTGGACTGAAAAACAAACGGTCTCATAAATAAACTACAAAAAAGCTGAAGCCACTTACTGATTTCCAAATTCTGATGCTACAAATAGGAAGCCAGTCTTCAAGACACACATAGCTGTTGCCACAGGGATAGTGTCAAAATACTTGAGCCTGATTTCTGTGACCTGAAAATTCAGCAAAGATCTGTTAAAATGTGCTTTCCTTTTCCCTCATTTAAACCACATATATTCTTTTTTTGGCTTACTGTTCAAACGTATTGAAAAAAAACATCACCATTCAGGTAAACCCTGCTTTTTGCTTACCATTTCTTCATCCGTTTCCAGGGTAACCTTAAAAATGTCTCCTTGCTCAGTCTGGGCTAAGAAGAAAAACATGGACTTGGTCTTGTGGGTTGCGGAACAAACGAATATCATACCCCGCTCTGGGTCATCCAGATCATTCTAGCAAAAAGAAAAAGACAAGCCTCATCCATATGAACAAATCACAGTGAGGTTGATATACCTTTCATAAGCCATGCAATTCTTCCAACTCATCATTTGGAGGCATTTTCTCACAGTTTGTTAGCCACGTCTTTGGTATGGCACAGAGACGTAACCTGCTAAGTTGTAATCAATTCCAGGTTTCTGTCAAAGCTAATTAAATTATTTGCCGGCATTCACAAGGGAGTCATATGTTCTGCCGCAGGAAATCTACTGCATTGGGGCACAAAATTCAATTCCGTGCAAAGGTGGCTAGTTCAAGGTTCAGTTTATCATTTGAGGCACACAATTCACCCCTGTGAACACAACTGACCTTTCTCCTTGTAGTGTGTCGGCACATAATAGAGTTACAAACAAAGAAAACGATATGGCAAGAAATTACGAACGAGGGATAGGGGGGGGTTTCAACCCTTGGCCAATCTTTAACTCAATTTTAGGGGCCTGGTTTTCATACAGGGGCGTCCAACCCGGTCGCCATCATACCCTTTGGTACACTCAATCATGAGAGCCTGCATCAACAGACTGAAGAGAAGCTTTTTCCCTATGACACATTTCTTGCATCTTAATGACATGCACTTTACCACAGATTACTTATTTATTATACGTGTATAAATAAATTATGCTCTTACAACTGATTTTTGTTTTGTTCTTGTTGGTTTTCTCGACTTTTATCTTTTTACTGACTGACTGCAGCTAGGAAGGGGATGCAACCAAAAAAATGTGGTTGCATCTTCTTTCAATAACAATAAAGCTTCTTTACTTCCTTTTTCATGCAAATGTCGATGAACGGATGGCAAGACTTACCCTGCGACGAGGAATAGGGCAACGGATGTCAGGCTGGTCTCCAAAATTCTTATAAGTGATGTAGTTTTCGGAGCAGATCAGAACTCCGCTCGGCCCATCTGAACCGCCAGGGACTAGACATGCAAGAAGAGAAACATTGTGAACGGCGACAACTTGATTTACAAGCCATTCATCTTTAAATGTGACTTTGCCAACCAGTGATGAGAAAGTTTCCATGTTCTTCTAATGCCTCGCTGTACTTTCGGACCACGTGGTTCAAGCCCAGATCCAGCTCATAGAAGGTCAGCGTCTGCTGAGTGTTGGCAGCAGCTTCTCCCGTTGGGTCGTTGTCAGCTTCCTGTAAAGGTCAAGGGGGGGGGGGGGGGGGGGGGGGGGGGGGGGGAATGAAATAAATGGCTGCAGGAAAGCCAGCGTGTGATTTACGAGTGCCCAGTCAGAGAGAGTGAACCTTTCTCCATTTTAGTTCAGACAGCAGGAATTCATCGTATGGGGCTGACAGCAAAACTTTATCACCCTCTTCCCACAAATTCCATTAACATGACAGTACCTCATAGTCCATTTCCAGACAAGCGAACATGGGATTTTCAAAGCCCACGTCCACACCCACAACATGGTAGACCAGTGTATTGGCTTTGTGGGCTTCCAGTGGGGATGAGATGGTCAGTCGTGCAGCTGCATCTCTGTTCAGAATATAAACCAACTTCTGTTTCTCTATTGCACCTAAGAGGGAAAACACAGCTTATATTAAAATCTTCAGAGTGCGGTTTGTGGCAGGCCGATGACTTGACTGAAACAGCTGCAGTGGTATGAAAACCTTTGGGCACCCGTGATCATTTTCAAGATTTTCCTTTAGAAATCATTGGTGGGGATCACCAATTTCAGTTAAAGACATCAAATAGCAGACAAACAAAGAAAACCCGCCGAAGTGAAGAAAGCGTATCGGAGTTACACCAAGTGTCCAATGATTTCTAAAAGAAAATTGGAAAATTAACAGTAGCACCCAAACTATACCACTCTTTTCCACACCCACTATTCATTGTGAAATGACAGTCAAAAAATATCTATAATTGAATTGACCTATCATTACTGCTCTGCCTTTCGGATCCACTGCCAAAAACTGTCCTGGAACAATCCGACGACAACCACTCTTCCCAAAAGTTTCCTGGTGGATTTTTTCAAACATGTTTTTGGAGGGATGGTATTCCAAGATGACGATACGACCGCTGTCGCTCCCGACAACGATGTAATCTACAAAACACAAATGTGTGTCACTCAGGAGTATTATACAGAGCGTAACTTCTGGCATAAAAACAATGTGTGCATTAAGGTGCAAATATAGCTTGTGGAAAAAGCAACAACCAACCAACAAAATCAGCTAAAAAAAATGGACCGTAAACTGTCACAGGAGCATGTACTGGACACGCACACGACCGCATACCTTTGGTTCCTCCTGTGAGTCGGAAGGCCATGAGGGAACGCACGATACCAAAAACTTCCATCGTGAGCAGCGTGTGGACCTTTCCCGTGTTCGCATCTGGCCGCAGCAACTCTATAATTTTCCCTCTGGAAACAACAATTTCTTGCATCTTGGTTCCTACAAGAAAAAAAAAGCATATGGTGAACCAAGCTTTCAAAAAGTGTCATAAACAAGCCAACGTCTATTTCTGAGCAAATGAAGGAAGTCACCTGAAAAGTTTCCATGGATGGCATGGGTGATGCCAGTGGCACGCTGTAGAGTGATGTTGTACAGAAACATGGCTGCGTATCACTCCAATGGGTGAAAAGAGCCGAGCTCAGTCTAAACTGGTTTGTAAAGTGCAAAGAAGAAGGGAACTTCAGTTCATGAATCAGTATTTTCAGACAATGTTTTAATAACAAACATCCTTATACGAATCCTGATGCAATAGCACTTTAATAACAAACACCCTTATATAAATCCTGATACAATAACATCAATAAAAGTCTAACAGTAAATAATACGATCCTGTTCCATTGGCACCAGTAAAAGTCTAATAACTAATAAGAATAATCACCAGACAAAAACAAGAACAAATAATAAAAGGAGTGTTCCTCATTCATACTGAACACTGTTGAAGCAAAATATCATTGTTGTTAGCATTAAGTGCTAGCCTCGCCTGCGAAATTTAATCGCAATAGGACAGATTTTACACAGGAATTACACTTTCGTGATAGGAAATATTTGATGTGGCCCAGTAGTAATCAAAGCAATAAATTCACTTTAATTGTGAAAAGCCATGCACTAAAACACCCACTTTGAATTCTCTAGTGCGCGAGCCCATTCATACAAAGCGTTAAGTTTGCCCGTCGAATCTGGCATTTTGTTCTATCATACGACCAGGCATTGCTCAAATACAATACGTGTTTGATAACAGACACGCGGTATATTATGAAAGTATCATATTTACCGATGTGTTAAACAAGATGATTATGATTTCTAGTCGATACAATTTTATGATTGGGTCAAGTAAACCGACGATGTACCGCCGATTCCTGGGTCCTTTCACAACGTAAATCTGCGTCGCATATTGTAGCCCGGACAGTGCCTGATAAAAATATTTAAAGTGGTGTAGGAACACAGATGAACCAGCAGATGTCAGCAAAGACTACGTAAAATTTGGAGGGTTCACGTTCACTGTCCCTTGCTGTTTAGCGTTTAATTTACAATAGTAACTGATTTATTCAAGTTATGTCAGCATCATTTTAATCAATTTTAAGAAAAACAAATGTCAAGTATTCTAGTATTTAAAATGGCATGCATGAACACCACTAATTAATTTAGTTACCTCAATTTGTAACGAATGGCAGGCGAATGTGATTTATTCGGTTCCATGTTTGTTTTGTATGTTTTCTTTCAAGATCCTGTCTATAATTATTGTACTATATTTGTATTAGATATTTGCCACTAATTTGATTTCTGCCAATTCCCCCTGTTTTTTTTACGAGGAAAAGGCAGACAAAGTGCTATACGTATATTCATCATTCTATGATGACCATTCATTCTTGGGTAGTGTACTTCAAATTTACCAATTGTTCTTCACTATTCTGACCCTGCAGTCACATTTTGAAAAGACCTAACCGGATGCAGAAGCCCGTTAGCACGGTAACTTTGCAAGACTGACAGCGGTAGCTGCCTATGTGATGGAGCGCATTCGCATCGAGGAGCATTCTGCTCATGGGGGGAGAAAAACACTCATATACGCCCCCCAAGTGCTCTTATTGCCTGGACCATGAGGTTTGACAACTAGATCAGTCCGCCGTCTTATTTATAAGCTCTTTTTCCATTGATCTTTTATTCCAGTGGGAAGGTGCTAGGACGCAACATCTGTGTTTTTTTAAATCTAGTTTACACGGGCTCACATACTCGATAAGCGAGGTCATCTAAATTCATCAGCACGTTTGGCATTGAAAGAGCTGAGATCGGGGGGGGGGGAAATACACATTCAGATTCAGTGTGCAACGACGAGCGACTGGGGGTTGAAAGAAGAGACCGGTGGAAGGCAAAGGCTTTGAGGGGGGATTTATCACCCAGAAGTCTCGTGCAAAAAAAAACATCTCTTACGGTAAGGTGCATTTTTAAAAAAATCTGTTCTCTAATGCAAGGAAATGCTGCTTAATTTATAGAAAAAGAATGAAGATGCCAGCACATGTTCTGGACTCTGGAGGCCACAGCGGCTTTTGCATTTTTCCATTATTCCATATTATAAACTAAATGCCAATGGCTGCCCTGTTTGTCACCTTTCACCCCCAAACCCCTCCTTGGACATTTTCTTTCTAATGCGTCTGTACATTACACGTGCTTGCATCCAAGAATGGCGTTCATCAATATATTCTGATGCAGCTTTTGCATCTGATCTCTCCTAAGGGCAGGTTCAATGCGATGGTACCTATGCAAGACATTTTGGTTTTATAGTAGTAGTAGTATTGCACTTTTGGGGAAGCTGGGAGATTTTTTGTCCTGCTTGACTGATAACTTGAAAAGTCAGAAGGTCAAAGAAACAGTGCATTAATTAAAGAACAATAAATCAATCCAGTCATTGATAATTTACTGTCTGGAACTGCAAAAGGCATTGGGGAATTTTACTGTCGGCATTGGGGAATTCTTAGAGACATCGTGAGAACTGACAAATGAGAGACGAGCTTCTGTAGCTTTGTTGATAACTTTAAGGAGTAACCTGGAATTTGGGATCGCTTAAAAGCCCTCCCGTTTCAAATGTGTTGGACGCCTGTCGCCGTCAATGGCACTCAAAGAGTTAAGCGGTTACAAGATGTACAGTAAAGTTCATATTTCGTTAGAGTGGGCTGCCAAAATAGTTTTGTGACGTGCTCAAACAAAATGTATGCCTTATGGATCAATTCACTGACTTAATAAATGAAACATTTATACATTTATAGTATAAATATGTGATCTGTTTACTTACAGTAGGGCTGGGCAATTTGGCCAAAAGAAGATCATGATATTTTTTTCATATATAGTCCGATTTTAATTATTTTTCAAGATTTTATTCAAATTGATTTTTAGGATTTTTTGAAACTAATTTTTGTAATCATGTATTAGCATTAAGTTAGCAGGCGCACAAAAAGTGTATTTTTTTATACTCACCAGTATCATGTATCGCTCTAAAACCATTGAAATCAAATCAAAAGCCTTTATTGTCATCATACGCAGCTGCGTGTAACAAAATTGGTGGTGCTACTCCACAAAGTGCGTTTTACCAGTAAAAAAACAACAACATAAATAGCAATATAAAAGAATAAAAAGTCCCGGCTGGGTAAATTCTAAAATATTGCACAATCTAAGATATTGCACATTGTTATTGCACACCCTGAAGTTATTGCACAGAAGGGATTGTGTGTCGTGCTAACGCAAGTTCAGAGTCCTGATGGCTGTGGGAAAAAAAACTGTCCTTAGGTCTATTTGTCCGTGCTTTGTGAGACCTGTAGCGTCTGCCAGAGGGCAGCAGCTGAAACAGGTTGTGACCAGGGTGGTATGGGTTCCTGACAATGTTCCTGGCTCTGCTGAGGTAAAGCTGGCAATGTCATCCAGTGAGGGCAGAGAGCAGCCGATGATCTTCTGGGCAGTGTTGATCACTCTGCATGGCCTTTCTGTCTGCTGCCGTGCTTCCAGCGTACCACACTGTAATGCAGTATGCCAGGATACTCTCCACAGTGGCTCTATAAAAGGTTACTAGAAGCTTAGTGTCCAAGTTGTTCCTCCTGCCGTGGCGTTGGTAGACCAGGAGAGCTTGTCTGTCACGTGGACCCCCAGGAATTTGAAGGACTGGACCCTGTCTACGCATACTCCATTTATGAGGATTGGGGCCAGATCTGTGCTGCGTTTACGAAAGTCCAGGATTATTTCTTTAGTCTTTGTGGTGGAGAGTGTGAGATTGTTCACCAAACACCACAAAGACAGTTTGTTGACCTCATCTCTGTAAGCAGACTCATCCCCCCTGAGATGAGTCTGACCACAGTGGTGTCATCGGCAAATTTGATGATGGAGTTAGACTGGTGGGTCGGTGTACAGTCGTATGTGTACAGGGAGTACAGAAGAGGACTCAGTACACAGCCTTGAGGGGAGCCAGACCTCATCAAGAATATACGTGTATATATATATATATATATATATATATATATATATATATATATATATATATATATATATATATATATATATATACATATATATATATACATATATATATATATATATATATATATATATATATATATATATATATATATACACATGTATATTCTTGATGAGGTGTGGCAGAACTAATCACTGAGAATGCAGATTTTTTTTTCAATCTTATAATTGTACAGCTCAATCTACAAGTCACATTTGTTTTTGCGATATGCATGAAAAAAAAAATCTGAATTCACTCCCAAAAAAATCCAAATTTGGCATCACACCCTGAAGTGCAAACATGGACTTGGTGCACAGTCATGCCACTTTCTTCCTCTCTTGCCTTTAGTGTTTTCTTTTTGTCACTTGACACCAATCTGCTCTGTGCATTCTCTCTCCCCGTTTTTGTCCTGTACCCCCCCCCCCCCCTCCCCTCGCCCCGTAACCCCCGTGTTGATCTCAATGCCTTTCCATTTTCCCCTTGGTCGATTTGCCGGCAGCGTTGCTAAGAGACAACAGCAGTCCGTCATAGAGCAGAGAAGGATAAAGTGGATGGTGCAGTCGCTTTGCTTTGCTCCAAGACTGAAACAATTATTCTTTTCTTTCACGTCTTCTGCTGCCAGGGTAAAGAAGCAAATATTTAAAAAAGTTCAAATGACTGATCGGAAAGTGGATGTGCTGTAAGAAAGAAAATGGTGGCAAGGCCATGAAGCAAATATTTGTGTGTTGTGACCGTGTAATTCCAAAGAATGAACGCAGTTCTCTGTACCTTCTTTGTCCTGTATTCAATGGGTTGATTGTGCAGCCAACACTAAATAGTGTTCGTTTTTTTCATATAAATTAATAGAAATAGATATTTTTTTAGGCTTCTTCAAGTAATGACTGGTTGTTTACTTGTAAGGTGTCTTTGTCAATTACAAAATGGAAAAACAATACAGAAAGTATTTACAAAAGGATTTCAAAGTGATGCTTGTTTACTGATTTTTAAGGTGTCTTTGAGTTTATTCACATAACATTCCTACCTTGAGATACGAGGTTAATGCGTTCCGGGACCTAGCTCGTATGTCGATTTACTCGTATCTCAAATCAACGTTTCCCATAGCAATGAACTAAATACAAGTTAATTTGTTCCCACTCTAAAAAAAAAACCTAGAAAACAGGATATTACAATGGAAAACTATATTTTTATTGCTTGTAATTCACCATCTACTAACAGAGTAACAAATAACTAGTGGTTATGATGTTTAATACTAAAATGAGACATTATTCAGTACAACGCGAAGTGCGTGGAGAGAGAGAGAGAGAGAGAGAGAGACTTGACAGATGCGCTCGTAACATAACACAAACTTTAAATTTAACTTAAATGAACTCAGTCACGTGTACACTACTCATGTTTTTCGATTCTTTCATCGTTAAAATCGATTGTCATCATACGCCTTTTCTTCGCACTACCACAGGCTTGCTTTGGATCCATTGTTTTTCCCGTAATTCTGCACTGACTAACGCAAAAAACACGGAAAGAATTCAACGATCTGCCCAGTGCTCGTAGAGATCTTTACACGAGGGAGATGCATCTCGGCCACATGGCTGTCTCGAATGCTCGTATCTCAAAATTTGTCTGGTATCTCAAGGCAAATATTTGCTCGGAATTTTACGCGTATCTCAAATTCCTCGTATGTTGGGGCACTCGTATTTCAAGGTATTACTGTATTTTATTCTGAATGTTCAGTTGTTATTTAGTCTAATTATTCATGTGAACAAATATTGTTTCCAAAAAGCTACAGCCATCAGTGGTCTACCAGCCTTGGGGCCCTTAGCTGATGAGTCATCTAAGAGGATCTTTACCTTTAAACCTCACGTTGACATACACACAGAGATCGACACACACACACACACACACACACACACACACACACACACACACTCACACACAAAGACACGCACAGCTTATTATACCACTGCTCATTCTGGGAATCCTGAGAACAGATTTGAAATGTAAATCCCTTCTGTTGGAAGCTTGAAGTACCGCTCAGCCTCTGCACCCATGAAACCAAGCCATGAACACACAACACACCACTCACAACACACCAACATGTATGTGGATTTGATACGGTTTGCTACTAATATTAGCATAGCAACAATCCCAACATTCTACCACAGTGGAATAAAAGTTGCGCATTGATCGAAAACCAAATTCCTAAGAGTTAAGTAATTTAACTCACGAGAGGGAACAATATTATCAATTGCTTCTTCTTGCCTACTAATTTAATGTTAAATGGTAATAGTACACATGTACATACACTCCTGAGGTGGTTTTAGGTTCAACGGGCTACTGGATTAAATAATTAAACTGCCTAATATTTTATTGCCATAAATTTGTTGATATTCTTTTATGTCAGAAAATCTGAAATTAACAACAGGCTTACAAATGGAACTCTGACACCTAATTTCAAAACTAAAAAAAACTGTATGAAAGGTCCAAATAGGGCCAATAATAGTCGTGTAACAATTAGGCTCCAGCACCCCGCGACCCTGACAAGGATACGCAATATTGAAAATGAATTAATTAATCAATCTGGTTTTATATATATATATATATATATATATATATATATATATATATATATATATATATATAGATTGATTGATTGATTTGGGATGATATTGTTATAAATCGATCAACGTGCTATCATCTTGAAATATGTGATTTAAACCCCTAGCCAATTTACCGCAAATTTCTTGGATTCTATTCGTGTGTTTTGTTCTGGGTTATTTTTTGTAAGTTTTTGTCCGTAGGGGTAAAAAATGGAAATTTTCATTGAGAGATACATTTCTTCTTGACAGGTGAGGTGAAATCGACTGCAAAGGAAATGAAATATCTCTCTAAATACAAAGTATGAGCAATATACCCTCAGGCTTATGATGGATGCTTGGGATTAAGGTGGAAATTGTGACGACAAGAAGTGAGAAAATTAGCAACATTAGTGTTTTTCTCTCCATTTGGAACCCCCTGAAGATGTATACAAATTCACGTCAGGCAAAAAAAATTAAAAAATCACTGCGGCTGTCAGACTGTGACAGAAATAGCAGTGAAACGTCAACTGCTTGACAATAAGGTGACGTCATTTCAAGACAGTAAATGTCATGGTGTTTCTCTCTTCTTTTTTTTAATATCCTTGCATTCATCTAAACTACCATTTTCGATTACCTTATTTTAAAAGGGACACACAGGTGTCCAAGTAGCTGGGATTATTATCAGACAGTTTCATTTCAATGTTACACAGTCAATGAAAAAGGACAGGTGAGGGAAGCTGACCCTGATAGGGACATGCATTTCCTTTTAAAGCCTAAAATAGAAATGTACATGTTTGTGGGATTCTAATTAAAATCTGAACACCACAAGAGGGTGCTACTAATCTCAATATATTTCGCACTGGAGGAATGTGGAACCTCAAAGAGTCCCGTAAAATTTGGCGCGCTAGTGAACAGCAAATCCAACCATAACTTCAGCTTTTCCAGAACTGTCCTATCCTAGTAATACCCATTGTTGCATGTATCAGGTTTTATTTGTGTGGGTATAACCGATGTGGTGAGAGGTGTCATTTTTGCGTATTTAAATATTATTTTCTCCATTTATAGGGGTTTAAGAGATCCCAGGCTTTGTCACGAAGATCATTTATACTAGGTAGACGATGTCCCTTTTAAGAAGAATTACCGCCAGTACGAAGTTTGTAAAATGTCCCTGGTGTTCCCTAAACCCATTAACTTCACATCAATCCTCATCAGAACTCCCGAATCAACCGCCACATTAACTAGTAAGCTTAAAAGCCTCAGCAGTGCCTGTCTGTACTCTGTTGTCACCGCCACCGCAGTAACCAGTAACTCTTGAATTCTCCCTTTGCAGTTGCGTATGTCATTTACTCATTTTTTCAATAAAAAAGAAAAGAAAAGATTATTTCCTCTTCATGTAATGTGTTCTAGCTAAAAGCAAGCTTGGATGAGGAGATGCATATTCATTGTAGCTTGGCCAGTAAGTGCTGCTTTTTCAAGAGTCTTGTTTATTTACACTTACATCGTTTCTACTGGGTTGGAACAAACTTGCCCTGCAGGAAGGGACAACAAAAGTAGGGGTTTGCGTGGCAGTGTTATAACGATAAGCTTTGGGCATAAACGCCTGTTTGCAGTCCTTTGGGAAGTAATAGAAGTCAATTCTTGTCAAACAATAGACATATAAAGGAACACTGTAAACTGCATTCAATAATCACAGTAATGTGCACAAGCACAACAATAGATAACATGTCTTAACAGGAGTACTAGGTTATATGACAACATTTTTTGCCTACTTTATAGAAAAATTATGTTAAATTCACGAGCCATACATTACTTCAACCATTAATTTTCTTAAATCGACAGTGCTTCTACTTCTTAAATCAATGATCCGCAACTAAACGTCCCTACAGTTTCATACCAGGTGTCTGAAAAATTCCCAGACTAACATATGGTGATCAAAAAAGTAACCTTATTGACAACTATTAATGGTGATAGATGTCCTATCCATTTGAATCTTTTTTCTTTCTTGTAATAACTTTTTTCCCCATCAAATATTTATTGTCAGGCTATTCAAGTAGTCAATCAGTAAATATTGCCTCTAATAGGCACCTACATCGGCTACAAAATGACATATGAATGTATCAATTTCACGTTCTCCAGGCAGATATTACGTTAAATGAGCCTAAAAATAACTAAGATACATTTTCCAATAGCCCGTATTAGTGTCAGATAAAAAATATTCTAAGCGTTTTTTTAATTGTACTTCCCATTTCCTTTCAGATGTTTCCGTTCAATTATGTATCAGTGAGAAATTTAGGCTGGGGAAAAGAGCTATGAACCAAAAGGACAAATGTTAAGCATGCATACACGTAGGTAGTAATTATTTCTACTGCTGTGAGCAAAGAGTCACACATTAGTTGATTGACATTCCAACAGCAGAGAAAAATCTGATGGCTTTAATTGGACAGAGGAGGCTGTGCGGGAGATGAGATGCATAAGCAGGCTGCGTGTGTGTAGCATCATTTAACCCCACCCTTCACTTTACCACTCCTCTTTCCATCTGTTTGACTGTCCAAGACAATGAAAGCAAATATTTGGAATTCAAGGCAGTCAAATTTCAGATAAGATCATACCGATGCTTGCATTTTAATGCCTTGTCAAGGCCACTTTCAATGCACGTATGGGATTGGTGCAACACTAATCTATTTTATATGTTTTGTGAAATTCACTTTGTAAAATTGACATATTTCAATCTGTAAGTCTAGTCCTTTCCTGAATTCACATTGAAAGACCTCCAAGATGGCAAAACAGGCAAAAGTGCTAAAAAAACATCAAAAGGTGTAAAAATAGGCATAAAAATGTTGCATATTTCTGAATAGTACATTCATACATGTACACAATTCCTTTTTTAAGACTTTTAGCAACTCTACTGTTATTTGTTTGGTGTTGTCAGGTCTAGAAAACATTTTAATGGAAATCGATAACGCTTTCTGCTTTCTGTCTTTTAACACAAGTGGTGCCCAGTTGCTGTAAAACAGAAATGAATCACCATAATGAAGCTCTTTTGTTGCAATTAAAGCATCTTTGGAGTCATTTATCATTGTAGTATAATAATATGCAATGTGCCATTGGCGCAACACAACTTATATAAATGAAGGGAGAAATCGGAAACAATCTCTGTGAAGGCTACCAATATGTGGTTTCCATGGCTACTGTCTGTTTGTTTTGTCATTAGAGCCGATGTATTTCTTATTCTTGCTTCACTTCATATAATAATTGAATTGTTTTCCTATTATTTAAAACAGCAGAAAAACTATTTATTCATGAAGTGGATATGGCCAGAATCTACTGAGGGCGATATTAACAGAACAACTGAATCTAAAATACGATATTACATTTTATAGCATGTGGCTATAATATAAGTAAGATAGCCTTTGGGGGGAACACAAAAAAATGTAAAAAGTGTTGAGGAAATGAGATAGTGGAGAAGATGGAGGGGGAGCCGAGTAATAGAATAATGAATGGTGTGAGGTAAAAAAAACAATCAAAAGCATGAGAAAGGAAATGGGCGAAAGACCACTTATAAAATAAGTAACAGTTCGGAAATTGAAAAATGATCCCACTTGAAAAACAAACATCAGTAAAGGATTGGGGGACAATAGATGGTAGTGGCCATATAGAAATGTAATCATCTGTGTGAATCATTCTTAGAGGTTGAGGTCAAACACAATCTGTTTATGGGTCAACCTGTGATATATTCGGATTTGAATCTAATGAACCCAACATTGTAGAAGAAGAATTATTGAAATAATTTTTCCTGCTTTCAACTAGATAGGTGTGTAACGAAACAATTGCTTCACATCCCCAATGACCTGGCCTAAGCATTTTTTTCATATTGGTGTTACACGTGTTATACGTTATTATGGCATTTAAATAAAATGTTAATGATTGTTGTATTCAGGAGGCGGAACCCTCATTTTTACAGACGTGCTGTATATAATCTGGCCAGGATGCGCATTACGGACGAGGAATGAATGCATAATGTATGATTAGTCTGTGCTTTTGTGAAGGTTGTGTCAAAGTATGTTGTGCAAAATTTAATTTTCATTAATCAGCTAAATGCTCTAGAGATCTAAAGAGTCCTCCAGTAGGGTGAGTGATTTGTTGTTGAAAGGAAGTTGATTTTTTTTAGGTCATTTAATATTTTTGGAAGTGATCTTAAACTATGTTTCAGTCATCCTCGCAATAAACTGTACCTGTGATAGGCTTGTATCCTCCCATTATCATAATTACTTGACCTACGAATCTGCGCAGAGGGAATTAAGAGGAATTCTCATTAGCAAAATGAGAAAATAAAAATGGGTGTTACATCATTTTAATAAGCAGAGAGCATTTTAGTGCATTTCAAACATTAATGGTCTACACAAGCTGGGATTGAATTTCTCCCTAATTGAAATAATAGAGATAATATGCTCCAGCATTTTAAATGAACACCTAGAAATGAAATGGTAAGAAACTAAAATGACTGCACTAATGGAATTTTAAACGAATTTGGAACTCAAATAGGGCTGTTTATTACCATTTCATAGTTATTCCACCCGAAACAATGCATCGGGGAACGCCCACTTTTCTGTAACGTCACAACCAGAACTGATGATCCTACTTAGCTTTCTAGTTCATGTTGACGGAACAGTCACGCGGCAACAAGTGAATCGAAAGCCTATTGATGAGCGTGCAAGCAGAAATTTGCCGCTCAGTCTGGGGGTGAAATCATGCCAAGGCAGCCAGGGAAGAAGAACTAATGAGCAACTAATTCATTTTTAAGCTTTTTGGTGTCACTTTTTAGATGGATTTGTGTCCAAAATATGTTCTGCTGTCATTTTAAAGTCACTTGCTGCAGTATTTCATAACCTGTAATAAAAGCCTCCAAGTAAATTTTAACCAACATAACTCAATATACACTGCCTTAATGTATCCTCATCACGGATGCCTTTATTTTTCTCATCTCATCTCATTTTCTGAACCGCTTTATTCTCACTAGGGTCGCGGGGGGTGCTGGAGCCTACCCCAGCTGACTTTGGGCCACCCTGAATTGATGGCCAGCCAATCACAGGGCACAAGGAGACAAACAACCATTCACACTCATACCTAGGGTCAATTTAGAGTGTCCAATCAGCCTACCATGTATGTCTTTGTAATGGGGAAGGAAACCGGAGTACCTGGATAAAACCCACCTAGAGCCGGGGGACGCCCTGAATTGGTGGCCAGCCAATCACAGGGAACAAGGAGACAAACAACCATTCACACTCATACCTAGGGGCAATTTAGAGTGTCCAATCAGCCTACCATGCATGTCTTTGCAATGCAGGCCCGGGGGACATGCAAACGCCACACAGAAAGGTCCAAACGTGCATTTGAACCCAGGTCCCCTCACTGTGAGGCCGACGCACTAACCACTCACCCGCCTGCTTAATTTTTAATCATACAAATTTAAATCATTGTTAACGTGCATTCTGGTCTAATTTACAGTATCGCAATCTAGAGTTACAATTTAGTAAACTCTACCCCCTAGTTTAGTCATCTGGACCAACAAATTACTAAATTGTGGGTACAGAATAGCAATGGAAAATAGTTTTTCCTACCCTGACACCCGGCGGACTTTGTTCTTTCTTGCTCTATTAGTGAAGGTTAATTACAGATTCAGCCTGTAAACTTTGGTTGAAGCGACAACGTAATCAATCAATGCAGCAAAATTCCCCGCATAAAGCAAAAAAACTCAAAATGTCAAATTCACCCATCACACCAAGAGACTGCAGAGATGCATAATGTTTCAAACTGAGGCCTGACTGGAAAAAAATGCTAAGTGTGCTGCTCTGCTCGCTTCTGTATAACATGTGCATTTGGCATAGCAATGACATTGAGCATTCGTTTTTTGAAAGCCTGGCACAGCACACTTCACACACAGGGCTTTTGTGACAGATGCTGCGTGGGACCGCAAAGGACATCAGGGACAATTGCACATTGAATAAATAAAATAGACGCTTTCACTACCAGCACAGATAGCCGACATTTATCTGCACTGGCTTTCCACTGGCCTTCTATTGAATAATAAATGAACTTGAATTCAGATCTTTTCTTAATCAACCCATTGGAGTAGAATGAAGTTTTATTCTCACTTTAATTGTGTCCCTGGGCATCAATGACAAATGATAGGAACACTAACAAGGGACTATGCAGAACGGGAAGGAAAAAAATAGGTCAGGGAAGTGCATATGTTAAAGCTCACCACTAAGTAAAGTTTAAATCTCTGGTCATTTTCATAGGTTTTGCCGACGTTTTGATCCGTGGGAGGAAGTTTGTCAGTGAACTATATGTATGTAGTATATAATATGTGAATATTTATTTGTATATATAATATGCAAATATTTTGTTCAATCAAGGTCACAGACTGGTGAAGAAGGCCAAGTTATTTATATTTGAAAAAATTTATGACCACTGCTAATAAGCTTTCAGTATAATACCATTGATCTCATTTAAACATTTAAATAACCATTTAGCCAAATCACCATCAAATTTAACTTACGAATCTGTCTTCTTATTTCTGATTGTACCGGTTGTTTGAATTTTGTCATTGTATTATGTTATGACATGTGACAGACATTCTGGGCAATTTCCATCCAATCTTCCAACCCATTTTTCTTTTCTTTTTTTTCTTTTTTTTGCCTTTCAGGTTGCCGGCAGAAAAGAAGGCCTATGATGGACCCGATATGACAGGATTGCAAAAGACAAATACTCCATGGTGCCAAGTTTAGCTAGCAGCTTATCAGGTTGATAAAAAAAATCACCATTGTGTTGCCCTGCTTGCCACATGTTTACACAATTAAATCAATGCAACCAGCAGACAGATGCATCAGCACCCTCCCTCGTATTGTCCTCTCAAAGCCAGCCCAGCTGGGGAGATGAGTTTTAGTATTGATTGGTTCGATTGTCATTTTATTCCCTCCATTAGACCCTCATCCGGTCTGGCCCATTCCCGGCTTAACATCATCATAGGGTCTTTCTCCAGTTCATAGATTGCCTCTTTGGACTTGTTTCGTGACTTGCCTGCTTTCAAAACTATACAATCACATTCCCAACATCTGAATACTGTTTTATTTAACCCAGAGCAGAAGCAACGAGATTGATAACCCCACAGGCTGAGGTGCTTGTGTAAAAAGAGTGGAAGAAAATATTGGAAGAGAACATCCGACAGAATATAAAATGGAAGCAAGTCAATCAGGTATAAAGAAAGACACACGGAACGACCACGTCACGGCAATATTTCTCTAGAATGGCTTGGGATGAGACGGAATACCCTTCAGGCCAGACCGCCTCCCTTCGACTGCCGCTCCTCCTACATTCATCCCTCCCTCTCTCCGCCGCACTCAACTGAAGCTTTTCTAGGTTCTGACTACAGTGTAACCGAAGACACCGGAAAGGCAGCACCCTCAAAGTGAGCTCGGTTACTCGCGCAGATGGTAGAGCCGAGCAGGACGACAACCTGCTGCATCTGCCGTCACTCGTCGCCGGTGTTCCGCTAACGGCGAGTGATGGAAATAAAAATGGCAGAGGACAAGAGGGAGACATCTGGATAAAGATTGCGTGTTTTGATGCAAAAGAAAAGGACTCTTAAAATCGCCGACTGCAGCAACTTCTTTGTGTGAGACCAACACATATTTGTGGGCGGGGGTGGGGGAAAAAGACCCGAGAAAGTAAGCGCAGGAAGATTGGCAAGTGCACGGCTTCTGGGACAAATACAATGTGGTGCATTGTCTGGTACTTACGGAAATGATTGCGGGCGCAACCTCTAGTCCGTAGTGCTGAACCAGGAAATCTGTCCTATCCCATTGACCGAGCCTCGGTGGCTGCTGGGTACAGTGGCAGGCCAAGGCGTCGGGGTATGGCCGTGGGGGGGCCGCATCCCTTCCTCCACGCTGCAGCGTGACAGGCCTTGGGGGTTCTGGGATCGGGGTCCTTTGCGGAGTGCGCCCAGGCCTTGGATTGGCAGAGCTGCACCTGGGGTCGGAGCCTCGGGTAGTAACAGGGAAGGGAGCGGAGCTGAGAGAGCCAGAAGGCCGAGATGTTCTCCCAGAGTCTTGGTCATCCTCGGCTCGCTGGTTCTGGTCTTCCTCACTTCGCTTTTCTTCTCCGTTTCGCTCCGGGGCGGCGTGGGCTTCAATTACCTGGAGCCGCCCGGCTGGGAGGATTCTCGGCCGGTCAAGCTGGTGCCCAGTTACGCGGGCTCGCACAGACGGCTCCCCTCTGACTCTCCACAGCAGAAAACATGCGCCTGTCCTCGTTGTGTCGAGGACCCCGGAGTCTCGGATTGGTTCGATGAGAACTATGACCCGGATATCTCACCTGTTTGGACCAGAGACAATATCCAGCTTCCCTCCGATGTCTACTACTGGTGGGTGGTAAGTAACAACCCATTTTTCTCCATTGCATTTAATACTAAGTTAAGTAATTCTTCACTCATTATGACAACTCCTCCTGGATTCGTCATTAATCACTGGCATTTTTGACACCTTGAATTTGGTCTCAAGCTGATATGACCCTGTCAAATATCTCAACTCTTTGTCTTTACCGGCCATACTGAAAAAACAAAATAGAGCTGCCAGGTATCTTATACCTTAGTAGTCAACTTACATGAAGATTAGAGGTTCCAGAACAACAAAGGCACTATGTGCCAAGCTGAATTTGGCATTGCGCAAGGGACATGAGAGACAGGGAAGGAGAAGGATAGAGAGATGGAGAAAGATGGGGATGAAGGAGAAACAAAGACCAGCTGGAGAGTGAGGTAATGGGGGAGTTAGACAGATTTAGTGCTCTCTGATCACTGCTGATGAGCCCCGTGACGCTCGGATGTCCCAGAGAGACCGAGAAAGATGAGGAGGAGGAAGACGCCAAACAAAGAGGGAGCGGGGGAAATTAAAGGGAAGGAATTACAGACGTGAGGGCATACAAGCTGCTTGGGGAATGGGACCCATCGAAATGCTAGGCAACAAGATGTGGGGAAGTAAGAGGAAAACTGTAAGAGTCAAACCAAGGTTGACACAGGTTTGAATTTTCTTAAGATATATATGGATTTGCCTTTGCGCTTATGTTGAATGACGCCTAGACAATCACAATTGGGTACTTTTAGAAAAGTCATTTCGCTTGTGACAAATGTTCAAGTCCCGTAAACATCCAGAAAATAAGCAGTGCATAAATTTAAAAAAATGAATGAAAAATATAAATACAAGGGATCACCAGAAGAAATGACTCCAAACCATTTGAACTGGGAATCGTCTGCAGCCGTTAATGGAATTCAGTAAGTGAAGAAGTTATGCCAATTGGAAATAAAACCAGGTTTAGGCAGTTGCGTACATGGAGGTGGCAGGAAGCAGCACAACTACATGCCACAGTACTACAAACTCATGATGTTGTTCTTCTAAACATTTTTTTCCCTCTTTAGATGTTGCAGCCCCAGTTTAAACCGCACAACATCCAGCAGGTGTTGCTTCGATTGTTCCAGGTATCCTATTTAACTTGTCACAATAAAATTTAGATGAGCAAAGTGTGCACTTTAAAGTGACTAAACTTTCTTCAATTAAACTTTCTGGGATTATTATGTTTAAAAGAGTCTATTTCGGAGTTGCTTTAGAAACTTGCTGTATTTAAAAGGTGCTATGAAATGGTGATCATGTCAAAAAATACAATGACTGGATTAACGTATTTTCACATGTAGAAAGCAAATTTGGCTTGTTTTTACCATGTAATAGTTAATCCACTCAAAACATTGCATTAGAGAACGCCATCCTTTTTTAAATTTAATCAATTCTGGTTGTGACATCACAACCAGAATTGATTATTATCTCTAGTTTTCTAGTGCTCTGTTAGCGAGTCCATGTTAACAGAATGACAGAACAGGAACAGTTTTTTGGGGGGAGGGTGGGGTCAATGCTTCTGGAAAAGGATCATTAGGATCTAATTTCATTCCGCTATCATTTTAAACTTGCCGTGGTATTTTATAGCACCTCTTAGGATGGCTTTTATCATATCGTACAATTATCATCATCTAGTGCGCCTGGCGATTCATTTTTCCTCACGTTATAATGGTGCTTTGTGCCAGGTGATTCCTGGCCGATCCCCGTACGGCTCGTGGGATCCGAGTCGATGCTTACAGTGCGCCGTAGTTGGGAATTCTGGGAATCTGCGTGGGGCAGGATATGGGCCAACGATAGATGGACACAACTACATCATGAGGTAAGAAGACTGAACCGTGTTTTTTATATGCCAAGTGTATTAGGAAGAGGCAGATGGCTGGTATACACCGTCATTAAAGTTACATCAGGACTAAAAGGGAAAGGAAACAGATGTGCCTCCGTTGCAATATTTAATCTTAATGTTTTGTTTATTCCTATTGGTGTCGGGGAGGGGCTGGGGTCATCAGCTTCTTGGTAGGCCGAGAATCCTAAGATGTTGAATTAAAATACTTGCGTCGGTCCTGGAGGCATTCAGAGTAAATCCTTTGGCCTCAATCTAATTCTTCTTTTGTTTTATGCCAAGAGCAAATCCTTGATATATAACATTAGGTTTGGAGTTGGCTGGTTACATCACTAGCAATATGTAACAATGAATATAGGACTGACTATTTGTATGTTAAACACAAGCTTCAAGTACTCAAAAATCTCAATAACAGACTGAGGGGAGGGTCTCGTACACTTGGTGAACTTTTTGGTTGATGCAAATATTCAAGCATCGGGAAGAGACATGTTGAGAATGGTTCAGCTGAGTTTGGCAGGTGCACTCCTCACTATTGAGCAACTCGAGTTGTTTGTTGTGTCGGAATATTAAAGAATTGAAACAAAAAGCGCAGTTTTGCATTTTAAGTAGATAAGCGTGGGCCGTCCGATTCTCACATAGTGCTCGACGTTCTCATTTCAGCAGTTTGACTCAATTTTACATTTTAAAATGAGCTCAGACTCACAACCACTGCCGCCCACTTTCTGCCCGTCTGGGCGCAAACTGCTTTATTCGCCATGGCTAGACATTTGTTGGGTGTATAATACTGCAGAGCTCCACCAGCCTTCATCATTATCCCACACATTTCACGGTCTTCCGTTCTAGTCTGATTTTGCCAAATTAATTTTGTTCCACTGTATGAAGTCACGAGAAAGAATATACTCCAGTCCCACGTGTTATTGATCATACCAGCCTCCACAGATCAAATGCATTTGCAACTATCGCGACTAATAGCAGCCAATGAGTTCTCAGCCGGCTCCCTTCTCGCCCCGTCAGGATAAACTTGGCCCCTACGGTGGGCTACGAGGAAGACGCCGGGAGCCGCACCACTCACCACTTCATGTATCCAGAGAGTGCCAAGAACCTGGCGGCTAATGTCAGCTTTGTCTTGGTTCCTTTTAAAACGTTAGATCTCGTTTGGATTACCAGTGCGCTGTCTACCGGCCAGATTCGATTGTAAGTGCACTTTTCACACCTGGGCGGCGGCAATCCGTCTTCCATCTATCAATCCAACTGAGGGAATGTTAATGCGACCTGTCTTTCCCATAGCACGTACGCTCCAGTGAAGCAATTCCTTCGTGTAGATAAAGACAAGGTAAGCTTCTACTGAATATATGCAAACAAACGTCGGTTGCCTTTGTTCATAGAGGATTAGTTAGGGAAGAAACCGTCCCTTTGTTTGAAATAATCTTCCACTCGCTGTTTAATCCACAAAATAGATAAACTTCACTTAATCTCCAACATGAGCTGACTTCTTGGAGACTATCTTTTCCTGAGCACCAACGCAGTTTTACAGCCCCTTTTGGACTATAGCCAAGAGTATGGATTTGTAAGATTTACCAAGGGCGGTCTAAAGTCTTGCTTTTTGGCACTGAATGTTACCTGTAGATTAGAAAAGTGGAATTACTGTTACTCACCAGATCAATTCCTCTTCCGGTGCCACGGACGTGAAAACCAGTCAAGCAGAATCCACGCCATTTTTTTGAATGCGGAGGAGGGTCCTTGCAAGAACTTTCAATTTAGTTGAAGATTTGCCTCACTCTTGCCTTATCTTCAAAACGGCCGGGAATCTTGTTGCTCTTCTTCTGTGTATTTCATTTGAATTGATGAGCTGGGCTCAGCTTGACTGTTGAAGAAAATGATATTGGCATTCATGCATAAAACAAACTCATTACAAATAGTTTAACTCTTGCTCTTTTCATCCTTTGGCTGTGAATTAAAATGTGTTTGTCACAAGTAGACGTACTATTCATTTAAACTGGCAGGGCTTCCAGCAAATGAAAATCTGTTTACGGCAGGCTTCCCAATTCAAATTGATTGGACATCCATCACCCTCAACGGCAGCCAAATAGGTGACAAAAATTGAAGAGCTCAGAAAAAGCATCAACATTCATTCTATCAAGTAAAACAAGCACGTGGCTTGAACACATTAGCTAATATGTCCGAAGATTAAGATTAAAAGTCATCGTCCGGTATGCAATTTTTTTGGGGGGGGGGAATAACTGGCACTGAAAAAATTGATTTAGCTTTTAAGTTAGCCAGCAAAACTTCAGGCAATTGGAGCTAAAATTCAGTTCTAGAACCCAAGAAAATGTCAACTTCCCACACAAGTGCATTGATTTAGTTTGTTCCAGTACCCACACAAGTGCATTGATTTAGTTTGTTCCAGTAATTAGAAAAGCTACTTGTCTGTACCCAGGTCCAAATCTTCAACCCAGCATTCTTTAAATACATTCACGATAACTGGACCAGGCATCACGGCCGCTACCCATCTACAGGCATGCTGGTGCTTTTCTTCGCCTTGCACGTCTGCGATGAGGTCAGTACTGTCAGACATTTTACTTCTAGGAACTACCCAGAACTTCTCATATTCTCTGATGCTTCGACTTCTCATCCCTTTGAATATTGACTTTCCAAGGTCAATGTGTTTGGATTTGGGGCGGACGGTCGGGGAAACTGGCACCACTACTGGGAGCAGAACCGCTACGCCGGAGAATTCCGAAAGACTGGCGTCCACGACGCCGACTTCGAAGCACAGATCATCCAACAACTGGCCGAGGCCGGAAAAATCACAGTCTACGCAGGGAAATGAAACAAAAACTACCATCACTTGACAGATTTAGCCTGAAATGGTGGGCAATGTTTTGTAATCACAAACTTCAACTCAGAAGTGAAAAATCAAGACGTCAAGCTAACATGACACTGATCGCTTCTAAGTTTGGGCATTTAGAGAACTTGAGATGGAACGTTTACATTCTGTCAAGTTCTGCATGGATTTTAATCCTCCACCATTTCTATAGGAAGATACGGATTGCCCCGAGGAGGAAAAAAAACTCTCCAGCCAGTGTTTCCAATAGCAACAAACTACAGTCCTGTGGATGTTGACCCACACAATGCAA
Source organism: Stigmatopora argus (assembly GCF_051989625.1). Classification (NCBI taxonomy): domain Eukaryota; kingdom Metazoa; phylum Chordata; class Actinopteri; order Syngnathiformes; family Syngnathidae; genus Stigmatopora; species Stigmatopora argus. Next base: position 12,217,176 of record NC_135389.1, on the reverse strand, counting down.
GACTGTAGGCGTGCAGGCAGGCAGAAAGTCACAGACTAAAGCTTCCCTCAAGATGTTCGCTTTGTCACTCTCCTAAAATAATTGCCAGTCAGTTTGTACAAAAACTCTAAAAATGTTTCATCAATTTCTAAAATTGATGACATGGTTTATCTGGGGGGGGGGGGGGGGGGGGGGGGGGCTCGGGGGGCTTTTGACTTGAGAAGGTGTCAGTTTCTAACAAAGTGGCGATCGAATAAAGCCATTGCTCAGTTGAGCGAAGAAACTGATCTTTTAAAACCTTGGAATTGAGAGAAGGAATTGTCCAGAATTCCCCACCCAGTGAAAATTCCAGGAGGATGCTGTTTTTGACTGCGATGCACACTGGTCAAGGATCAGTCTTTTAATAATCCCCATGTGGTGTGTCGCACTCTCAGTTAAGCGCTAAAGCCAAGCTACGCATCATTTGGTCTGGCCCAGTTTGTGTTGTTTTGCAAGTTCCGCTTGGCCTTAGGGACTTCGGCAAACGTGTGTAATAGAACTGCAGCGCAAACACCCCAAACAGACTTTATTGCGCCAGCGGTTTAGCTCCTTCCAGATTATTGGAATGAACGTGATAGCTTCATCGACCTGCTGTAAACTTCCAGCTGTCTATGGAGTGGGTACAGTGCCACGACGCGCCTTAGATCAGTCACCATTTGACCTGCTCTTCTGTTTGTTCATCATGTCATTATCACCTTACCCTCTGCAGATGGTTTCATTTGCTCTGCTGTGGTTTAGAGCTCCTGTTGTGCACTCACTTGAGTTTTATTTTATTATCCCTGAAATAAGGAGGAAAGGACTAGAGTGCAAAATATTTTGTGTCACTTGTCAACAAAAATGGTCATAACATGTGGGCCCTAACTCAAAGACAAACAGGGGTTTCTTCTTTATGCATGTTTTGGCTTTAAACAAAAACACAAGAATGATCTTAAATCACATATCTTCTATGCTCAACAGGCACATTGATTGAGTACCCAATGGTGTAAACATTTTACTTACAACTGACATTGTCTGGAATTTGAATAGTCACTAAACTATTAGGAATATGTTGAGGATTTAAACCATCTTGAAAAAGGCCACCAACCACTTGAAAGATAAAAGGCACAGAGGCCAAAATAAAGACGTCAGTAACAGCTACCATCATTTTTTTTAATCTTAGTCAGCCTCCTTTCTAAACACATTGACCGGAGTAGCGACCTGTACGTCTACAGTGCCTTGTCTTGCCACTGGTGGATATATTGAGCCAAGAGCCACGCCATCAGAACGACCACCTGCTAACCTTAGCATTTCTAGCTTTACACTGACTGACACACACCTGCTGTAAGTCGGCTGGCTCTAAGCTGTGCCTTCTGAGTACGTTAAAAAACAAACAAAACAAAAAAAACGCACATTTTGCCGTTTTATGTTTCATTTACAATGATAAAGAGAATAAGGAAGAGGTTATGTATTAGGTATGTGATGTGTGTGATCCATTTCTCTCTATGTAAATGGTGTGCTTTTACCGTGAAACACTTGTGTTGAATATCATATACTGTAGTTGTTCACTAATCATTCATTGAACATTAGGGCTTGTTTACAGATGAGATGTATCAGGTTTGGAGCATGGGAGCAGATGGCATCATTGACTGAATATTTAATAAATAATATACATAGCTTAGACAATGTCGGATTCAAAATATGTGACACATTCTCAATGATGGTTTGGATACAGTAGAATAGTTTGCTTTCTTCATTTCAGATCTTTGCAGTTTACAGCTCTTGTGTTGGGAATATTTGTAACTAATCATTTATTTTTCAAGATGCACCCTCCGGCTTGGAAATATGTATGTAAAGCACAATCCTAAAATTTGGACAGTTTGTATTGGGTTGATTTTTTTGCAAAAAAAAAAAAAACTGCGGTCACAACAGTATTAACCCTTTCAAGCACAAATTATGATTATTTTTCCCCCTCAAATGTATTTGATTACATTCATATAGGAGTCTCAAACTTCTAGCCCAGCATTCAATTGGGTCTACAGAACAATATTGAATGATAATTTTGAAAAGATGTCCACTGTAGTGACCACTGTCTCTTAAATGGTTGATATCAATTTAGTTAAAAGGGGAAACAAGGAAAAAACTGAATTCCTCCGAGTTATACGTGAGTGTTACATTAGAATAGATAAGTAAAGCAAGTCAAACCAAATCTAGTTCCATTGTGTTGGGGAGAGCCATCGGTTGGTGATGCATTTCATATCATTTGTCAAAAGCGTGTGAATTGACTACATATATATCACTCTTTACTTTAGGTTGTAAAAATAAAAGTTTCTCATCATAATGCGTGGGGCGTGTATTTTAACAACACTGAGTCAAGATCACGTCAAATCACTTAATTTTACGACTGCTCAGCTTGATCCTAAACGTCTCATCAGCCCATTGACATGATAAGATATGACATGCCAGCTGCTGGTTAACTCGGAAAACAGTAAACAAAGCAATTCATTTATCTAATGAATCAGCAATGAGACAATAAAAATGGAAAATCTGGCTCCGATTAGTATATACTTACCAAAATTCATTCTCTGACTTTCATGAATAAAATTTAAGCAAATTTATAGTTAGTGTCCTCACTAAGAACAACGAAGAATGGGAGCTGTTTAAAAACTATTCAATTATGTCAACATTAACTACAAACTATTAACGACGTAAAAAAGTTGCTAATGTTTAAGGTGGCAAAACTTGCACAATTGACTCCAAAGGTGAAATAAAAATGGTTGTACGTTCATTTCAAATTAAATTTTCATATGCAGCTTGCACCTGTGTGCATTAGTGCATCTCCAATAGCCAATCATATTACAGTGAGGCGCCTCAAGCAACCAATCAGATTGCAGCGACACGTGCTCTGAATTTGAATATCATCCCACTTTCGGATGATACATTATAAAAAATAAACTGGGATGTTGATGCTAAGCATTACTTTCACATATTTGTCGCATGGAATTTCAAAACACTGATGACTTGAGAAAATAATGTCAAATTATACCAACACTGATCAGATAACCATCAAAACTTGCAAAGGGTGGGGGGGGGGGATGGGGGGAGACACATGGCAAGGCAGAAAAATTTATTCCAATTCCATAGTCTTTAATAGTGTTTCCTTCCATTTTAACTGCTTTGATGATAATTAAAAAAAGAAAGATAAACCATGCATTGAGATGATATAGAAATGACATTACATACTGAATGAAGTACATGATAATTTACACAGGACAGATGACGTCATGAATTCCTGATTTACAAGAAATAATAAAGCTACGGTTCATCTAAATAGCCATGATTGACACGATGGACGGTGCCACTGCTTAGACAGGTGACACAAAATTGTTAATTGGTCGGCTGAGCTAAAATAATAATGTAGTTTTTGGTCAGTTTTAAATGGACTGAAGTCTTATCTGCTACAAATCGATAATAAGATGAACGGAAATGTCCCTTTTCTGGACTATCCAGAGGCAAATAGCCTACACTATCCCAGTGACTTCTTAGCAGTTGCCATAAACCTATATCAAGTAAGTGTAATTTACGCAGATGCATTTGGACGGGGGCTAAATGAACAAACCCGCTCCCAATAGTGGTCACCAATCAGTAAAGTGAGCATGAGAAGACCCCAAAATTCCTGTTCTTGTTCCGGCAGTTGAGCTGATGCGCCAACCTTCCGCCATTATCACCAACATTCAGAGTTCATGTCACTTCTCGACGGGCTACTCTTCCACCCTGGCGGCCCACATTTTAATTCTCTCCCAGCTTAAGCGTTGCAAACTGCTTGGCCATTTGAAGCGCCTCCTCTAGACACTGCGTGTTGCGCCCAGCGGCCTGTGCGGACATGTCCTTGCCTCCCCCTTTGCCGTCCATCAGGGGGCACAACTCCTGAACCCATTCGTTTGCCTTCAAGCCTTGATTGGCTTTCTCCTACGGACACAAAAGCAATTCTCTGGGGTAGATAACATTTTTATGCATTTTTTGTTCTTAAATATTTTTACTACATTAATATCAGGGCAGGGGGTCTCAAACTTGCTGCCCAAGGGCCAATTGTGGTCGAAAATATTTTGCACCCCTCTAATTGCCCACTTGTATTTTGAAATGGGCAATAAAAAATAAAATAAAAAACAGAATGAATTAAATTAAGTATTCATTACAGGGAAAAATCAATTATTTAAATAGTAATAAGTGAAAAGGATTTTGTAAATTAAATATCCAATAATAATAATTAGAAAAAAAATTAAGTTATTTTTTAAAAATACAAACTTCAAACATTCATTTTGAAAACCTGTAATAAGGTTTAAAAAAGGAAATGAGACAATTTCTAATGTGTGTAATGTGTATTTTGCTTTGGGATCTTTTTTTTGCTGCCATTGCTGACAATAGACAAGTGTTTGATGGCTTCCAGCCATTCCCATTTGAAATTAATTTACACCTATTGCCGTCAATAGGTGTTTTCAATATTTATTTACCTTTTTTTGCTATCCACCAGAACATACACTCCCTGACCTGGGTTGGCAGTGAATGCAATAAGCTGATGATAACCTGAATATATTCCCTTTTGGTGACCACTGTCCCTGATAAATTTAAATGAGACCCATAATGTGTGACCAAAATAGATAAAATAGATAACCACCTAACCCACACTCACCTGAGGGACTTCACACAAGCAGATGACTTTGCCGGCGTCGGGATCTACAGCAAAGAGCATGGCGGCGGTTTGAGGCGAGTTGGACTTCAGCACTTTAAGGCACTCATTGAGGGCCTGGAAAAAGCACACAGAGTGAGCAGACATTACAAAGGCAGTAAATTTATGGGCAGACAAAAATGACATGTCAGAAGAACTGAATTTGAAAACAAAAATTAGGAAGACCATTATGAAGAAATGCTCTGTTTACAAATATATTCAACAGATAATCCAATACTCCAAAAATAGCCATATCGGGTACTCATAGCAATATCAGAGCGAGACATAACTGTTCATTGCGGTACATTCTTATGGCTTCTCACCTTGGCTGAGGCGCCTGTCTCCATAGCCATCACTAGCAGTGCTTGATTGGGGCTACTTTCGATGACCTCCTTAGTTTTTTCCAGGACTCTCTTCTGGATGTCCGCCTTATAGGAACGGTCCAGGTCATCCATGACCTTCTTCAGACCCTTCAAGCCTTCCCTCATTTCATCCTTTCGCCACTGGGAGATCACGGCAGTCCCGATAGACTGTGTGAAAGAAAAAATGTCAAATTTGAAAGAAACAAATTAAAAGTTAAACCTGATACGTTTTGAAACATACAAACCTCTGTCATGTCTGCAATCTCTTTCTGGACGTCCTTGTTGGGCACCGTTTGCTGCTTCACTTTGTCCGCGAGGGTGCAGAGAGTTTGCTTAAGTGCGTCGGCTTTCCTCTGAGCCTGGTTCACAATAATAAGCGTCATATTACTCCCAAATTATGTGAATGGTAAATGTTTCATCTTTTAAAAAGGGACAGAAAGCAACTTGATTATGTGCACCCTAACCGAAGGAATCTTGTCGAACGATTTCACGAACAGTCATGCATCATCTATTCAAAAGTTGTTTCGTAGCTGACTCATTCACTGGCAGCTCAGGACACAGAATATCATTAATACTCATTAACAGATGCCTCTGCGCTCGAGTCTGTCAGTGTGTATAACTGCTATCGCAAAATGGTTGACAATCTGTGTCATTTTATGTTTAAATCATTTGCTGCATTGTTAGAGGTCTAAGAAATTTACGAATTATGTACTTAAATAAATAGAGTAACTGCTTTTCACACAGGTCTTTTATACTAGGTGTTATCTGTACCTCTAAGTATAAATTTGGCTTGCTTGACAAAGGATGAAATTGGTGTGTGGCTGTGACAAAATGTGTCGCCATTAAAAACCCTATTTTAATTCAGTAAAGCTGCGCAGTAGGAAGCAAATCATGTTGACAGTCCGACCCGAAAAATTCATGAGAAGGCATCCTTGAATATTCAGCAGACTGCCGCGTAATATCCAACCTTGTGGGCCTCGCTTCCCGTCACTGCAACAATGCGACGGATGCCCTTAGCGATAGCTTCCTCCGAGACGATGACAAACGGTGCCGCGTGAGCAGAGTTCTGCAGATGGCTACGGATAACATGGAATAGCACAGTTAGCAGGAGGTAAGGAGTTCCACCTTTCATTTCATTGTCCTTTATAGAACTCACGTTCCGCCGCAAAATTCAATGGAGGTTAGGGAACCGGCAGCACTGTTGGGGTCATCCAGCAGATCCTGAACCGGAATGCCAATGGACACTACCCTCACCGGGTCGGGGTAGGTCTCGTCGAACACGGCGCGCAGACCCTGAATGGCCTTGGCTTCCGCCAGGGAGGCGTCCATGGCGTACACGGGCTGAAGCAAAACAGAGACGTGATTCATCTATACCTATATTGAATAACTATAACTAATACAAATAACGGCATTTGGATTTGTTTACTGACCTTGGCGTCCCCGATCATAGCACAGGCGATCTCTTCCGTCCGACGGACCTCTCCCGTGCTAAGGGCACCTTTAGCGGTAAAGTCAAAGCGAAGCCGATCCGACGCCACCAAGGAGCCCCTTTGGTCCGCCTCGCCCAAAACTCCCCTAAGAGCAAAGTTGAGGATGTGCGTAGCTGTGTGGTTGCTCATGATGGGCCGGCGACGTGCCTGGAGGGAGTCAGCAAATAAAAATGACTGAGCGCATCCAGGATTGTCCCCGTGTGCTCTGTCGCTTCGTAATTATCTCACCTCATCCACATGTAAGGTGACACGGTCTCCGACCTTCAGTGTTCCGTAAACGGTGCCCACGTGGAGGACATAACCTCCTCGGACCTGCGTGTTCTTCACCGAAAATTCCATTCGCTGCCAAAGAAACAGAAGAACGTGCTCGGAGCGTTCACGCCATTGACAGTAATAGCCATCAAAGCCATTTTAACTGAAATGGCTGGGATTGAACACTTGTCCAATCCATTTGGACGTCTAGCACCTGCATTGTAAGTGCACTTACATCCTCTGCGTTATCATCTTCCCGAAGTAAGTAGCCCTCATCAAACGTCTGTCCGCCCTGCTCGGCGTAGAATGAGGTCTGATCCAGCAGCACGCCGCATTTCTGTCCCGTGGTCACTTGGTCGCAGAAGGCGCGGTCGTGACGCAGGGCCAACACGGTGGCTGAGGTCTGCTGGAACTCTGACAACATATCAATCGAATCAGTCGAAGTCGACTCGGAAGTACGGCAACTTCGGATTGGGGGTTTTGGGGGGTTCAGTACTGTAGGTGCCGTTTTCATCCGAAGTGTATTTGTATTTGGGAGAATCGTCTGTGGCGGGGGTGTTCTTATTTCTCAGCTCTTCGATAGCGTAGATGTCCAACATGATGTGGTCCACGTCTCCTGCTCCTTTACCCTGGGACTTCAACTAAACACACAGGCAAATACAAACTCTAAAAAAAAAATTAACGAAGGGAAACTGAAATATGCATAAACCTCACACACCACTAAAAACAGCTTTATGAAACCTTATCAATATTGCATAAGCGGCACTAATGTTGGCAAAACAAAAAAAGGAGTATGTAATCATCTCGTTCTTTCAGGCAAATCGTTTCAGAACGGTTTTAAATTAGATTCACGAGGAGTGACACCACATGCCATTTTAACTCATTCACTCCCTTTTCCAACAATAGGCATCAAATCCATTTCAATTACTGGGTTTTCCCCAGCGTTTATGAGCCTATTAGGGAAGACCCTATTGGTTAAAATGGATTGGAAGTCTAACACGGAAAAAATTGCAGGGTCAATGGCCTTGAATGAGTTAATTTATAAAACATGTTATGCCTTAGTTTCAGTTGTTTAAGTGGTAATATACCAAAGTTAGTGTGGTCACTGTATAAACAATTCATTTTGAAAACACATCTGGTTCTTCATGGCTGCTAATAAAGTACTATATTCTTTATATTCATAGGTAAAAGTTTGAACGACCTTCTAGTTTTTTACTTCTGGAAATACTCAGTTGGTTAATGTATAACATAAGTCCATTTAAAAAAAATATTTAGTGATTAATGCATTTCCATACACTTCAATGCATTATCCAACAACAGCACGCAATGAAGTTGCAAAGATACCCCCCCCCCCAAAAAAAAAATCCAGTCCGCAAGTAAACAACAGATTATAAAACGGTATCAATAGTTTACATGCTTTATTTTTCTCACCTGGGCAGCCTTCTTTTCCTCCTCAAAGGAAGCCAAGTCCACCTGCATGCCTTTCTCCTCTGCGATCAGCGAGGTCAAGTCCAGAGGGAAGCCGTATGTGTCATACAACAGCCAAGCGGTGTCACCTAGATGAAGAAAAAAAATTGACTGGTCAAAAGTACTGGTCAACGTTCACCGTCGGCACCCAAAATATGAGCACGCTCCGTGAAAAAAAATGCTTTGGTCAAGTTTCTCCCACCTGGAATGGTCTTACTGTCTCCCATACTCATGATCTTCCTGTCGAGGATACGTCGCCCCCTGCTGAGCGTTTTAAGGAACTGTGCCTCCTCCTCATTTATGATGTCCTTGACAATTTCTGGATCTTTCTTCAATTCAGGAAATGCTTCACCCTGAAAAAACAGAACAAAGGTTGCTGGGAACAGTGGACAAGAAGTAGTATAAATCTGAATGGAGTGTGAGGAAAGCAAATGAAAGAGAATCATAAATCGAACCTTAAGAAAAAGAAGATATCATCTAACAAGCTGAAGTATCTCCAAACTACCGATCAAATGAAGCTTATTTCTACTTGTATCGTTCTAATATTTAATAGCACCATTTAGTAACTCGTGAAAAAAATACTTTTCTTTTAAAAAATCTTGTTTTGTCTTAAATGAGGTAAAAAAACTTGAAATATAAAGCAATTCCACAAACATCTACAGTGAAGCAGAAATCTTACCAAAGAATTGACCACCACATCCACCAACGAGGCAAAAAAGCCTTTCTGAGCTCCCAACTTCTCATGGGAATATCGGACAGCGCGACGCAGAATTCTCCGCAAAACGTACCTGGATTGAATTTAGCGAGAGCGCGTTAACTCGTGAATTCAGGCACATGATTTGAAAAGAAATGCAAAGCCTTAAATTCCTACCCTCGCCCCGTGTTGTCAGGCCGCCCGCCATCTGAGAGCGCGATGGTGATGGTGCGAGCGTGATCAGCCAGCACACGATAGGCCATGTCGACACCGTCGGCATCTTCCGCACCGACTTTACCAGTGTATGGCCGAGCACCCGTACCCTGAAACAATTTTTTGCTGTTTTTATAATCACCTCTGGACAAATAGAACGTAAAGCTGAACATTCCAGGTTTCTTATTGGTTTTGTCAACTAAAATTAAGACTATTTTAGGCCACTTTGGGGGCAGGTTTTTGTTCCAACCGATTCAACACAAACAGATTAACCAATGAGGTTTCTCCTGAAACAAGAAGCACCTGACTGCAATCCTACAATTGCACTTTTAAGATACCAGATTGGTGGAAAGGTTTCCTTTTATAGGTTGGAACAAAAACCTGCACCCGCTGCGGCCCTTTCTGTTGTAGTCTGCCCACCCCTAAACAAGACAAAGTTTAACAGCACGTATTTGCATACCTTCTGAATCGCATCAAAGTATGGGATAAACAGATCAGTGTCGTAGTTGGACATCTTGTTCTGCAGTACCGACACCAAGCGTTCCAAGCCCATCCCCGTGTCGATACTCTTCTTCGGCAGCGGTTTCAGGACCGTTTCAGACTCCCTGTTGAACTGGATGAACACCAGGTTCCAGACCTCCAGTACGTTGGGGTCGTCCATGTTGACCAGATGGGCGGCATCTCTTCCGCCAATGCGGTCGAAGTGGATTTCGCTGCATGGACCGCAGGGTCCCGTGTCACCCATCTCCCAGAAGTTATCTTTCATACTACCTGGGAGGATGCGCGCTTCGTCCATGCTAAGGGGAAAAAGACCAGTCGGCGAGGGATTACATTTCACGACTGATTTTATTTATTTCATTTCGGTGAAACTCCTTTGCTCAAGAATCAATCCTTGACGCGGAGTGAATCTATTCCTTGCTGTCAAATATCAAATAAATGTCCTAACGTCACTCACCCTAGAGCCATCCAGATTTCTTTGCACTCCAAGTCGGCCTCCAAGCCTGCGTCGTCATTACCACCAAAGTAGGTGACGTACAGGCGGTCGATTGAGATGCCAAACTCTTCCGTCAGCAGCTCCAAAGCCATCTTGCAGGCCAGTTGCTGCGGCACGCAGTGGCAAGAAAGTGAATTGAACGAATGAAAGTGCATTTTTGAAGAAAGAAGAGAGGAAACACAAGTAAGGTGGGGATAGGCAGTGCACGTTTACATTAAACATTCAAAATATAATGTTTAACGCATTTCCAGGGGGCATTTCCAGGTTACTTCCTACTGATTTTGTGTTAATTTTGAGACGTTTTTATGTCACTTCCTTGTTAAATAATTGGCTGCCAGCCATGGCACCATTTTGACTGGGAGAATGGGAATGAACGAAAGTGACTGTAGACACAAAACTGAACAAAGTGTAGCAGTGTAGTAAAACTCAACTTCACAACTCACACATTTCTGTTTTTACGGCGCCGATGTCAAAATGAAATCAGGGTTTTCTGGACGTAGAGTATGAACGGGCTACAAGGTGCCTGTCTGGCAGAACAACCTTATTGTTTTGAACCCCCAAACCGGGCCATTTCCAGCCCGCCGGCCTTATGTTTGACACACCCATTCTAGCATAAAGGCTGCCATCCTCAATCCAAATAAGTGTCAAATCGTAGCACCATGTATGCCACCATCACTACCTTGAAGTAGTCCCCGAAGGACCAAGAGCCCAACATCTCGAAGAAGGTGTGGTGGTAAACATCTTTGCCCACGTCGTCAAGGTCATTGTGCTTTCCTCCTGCGCGGATGCACTTTTGGGTGTTGGCTGCACGGCGAAGCCTTGCCATGGGGTGGGAAGGATCAATTGTGTTCAAGAAGATGGGCTTGAACTAATAGAGATAGGGAAATGTTCGTCAGAGAACGAGGCGCACGTGACCATAGTATTCGGGCGGTTTACCTGGTTCATGCCAGCGTTGGCGAAGAGCAGCGTGGGGTCATCCAGTGGAATGGTGGAGGAAGAGTGCACGTACTGGTGCTCATAGCGATTGAAGAAGTCAATAAACTTCTGGCGGATTTGAGCGGCACTCAAGGAATCCATTGTGAATCAGCTCTTTGGAAAGAAGAACAATTTATGGTGAGTGGGTCTAGATTAACAACGCCCTGCCTCGGTAAAATGTGGAGATTCACGCTCTAAATCAAGTAGGTGTTCTGACAGGGTGTTTTTTTCCCAAGGCATTCTTCACACTCATTTTGTGGCTACAAATTAGCCTTTGGCGCTTTCACTTGCTCTGGAATCTAGAGTTGCAAGCTTGTATGTGGTAGCATGCTGCTCTTCTATTTCAAAGGAGGGGAAAGCCTTCTTATGCCTATGAACATACTAAAAAGGGCATTAACCCTTAGTTGACCACACTAGACGTCCAAGTCATTTTGGCTGGGAGAGGCGAATGAACGTTTTGTTGTTTTTTTCTTTACACTGAAAGATGAGCGTTAAAAATGATAAAATAAAAATACCTAGTATTTAAGCTTTCGGAAGTTACTTTCCCTAGAAATGGCTCAGGATCTTAAGTGTCAACTTTTGAAAAGCTCTGTTAAAATCAGCTGAGACTCAAAATGTTGTGCAAAAAAATGGGATTGTATGAGCAAAACATGTGAAGAAGTCGTCTCCAAAGTTGCAGTAATAAAAAGAACATGTCCCCACGCCTGCTTGAGGGATCTTGAGATCCATAAAGATCAGTGTGCTATTTAATTAAAACGCTTTATGAGAAGTTCTCCCTAGAGGGGATTCATTCATATGCTGGGCAAAAAGGAAAACAAGGAGGGTCTCTGGGGCTCACAGGTATACATACATACGGTAAACATCCCAGGCCTGCCCGCTCCTGACTACTAAACAACAGCACGTCTGACAACCACGGCAGATGAACGAATATTCATCGGGGGATTTGGATGGAAAAATGCTGCGTGGGGGGTGACAGATCCAAGAAAATGTTCAAATTGATGATGCATAAAGTGACAGCCAATGCTTATTACACCCAATGAATGGGTTTCTTCAATTCCAACCCAAAGACTTAAGCCAATTATTATTCTTTAATCGTGTCAATTTGCATATTATGTCAAAGTGTTCTTGCAAAGACCATATCTGCTTGCTACTCTTCGAACTTGGCCAATATTATACAACCTGTCAAGTGCTAGCCATTTGTTAGCTACACCGGTTAGCATACTGTGGTCTAATGCGACATTTCCTGCAATAACTCTAAAAAGGAGAATATTCTCAATAGTAAAATTAGCAGAAAGTCGTCCGGGTTAATATTAGTACTCACAGGAGCCGCTGATGTCGCAGAAAGAGTCGATTTTTGTATACCGAACACACAGCTGTATGTACGTCCCCACGCTGCTGGATCAGGAGGAACCCGTTCGGCTCGCGGACACGCCCAACCCGATCGGTGATTGGTCTGTGAGCAGCATCACTGCTTGAAAAGTGGATTCTGATTGGTGAGTTTGACATTCACTCTTCACGGAGCTTGCCACTCCCCCGACACAAAAAGCCGTACTGGCTGATGCAACTGAAAACTCTGTTTTGTCATGACTAAATGCTGCATTAATGTGTTCTTTATGTGAATGTGTGGCAAATTATGCAGTTTTTTCGTTATACACCAATTTGCAAGCTCAAACTTAAACAGATGGGGGGGACTATGCTTCAAAACATCAAAGGCATTAAGTTCCCTTGATCATAAAGACGCATTAATGGTGTTAATTTAGTAACTTCAGTAGGTATTGCATCATTATTTTTTTACTTTAAAGACTGCAGTATAACTCAAATTATGATATAGACTCATATTTTATGCTCCTAATTTTGCATTGTTTTATGTTCAAGTTTTTATTGATGTATGCTACAGGGTAGAAAATGATTTGCACACCAACAATCATGCAAAAATGTTTTGCATAGTTTGTTGTATTTAATATTGTCATCTGGGTTTGACTTTAGGAAATTAACATTCACTCAGGAAAGATGTTATTAAAAACATAATTGAGCAGAAGTTGTAGATTGATTATAATGAACACATTTGGATGCTTTTGCAAGAAATGGCCAACTGTGACATGTATAAAAAATAAATAAAAAGAAAGCTCTCCTTGAAAGAATGTATTTAATACCACTTTTCTTTTACATTTGGATTCCTCGTGACAGAACACAGTATGTTTGACGAGATTTAATTTACAGTGGAGCAGGTTGTGGTTTTCAGCGCATTCTGCAATATGAATATTTTTCAAATTTTGTGTGGCGTCTTGTTTGTCACATTCTTGAGCAGTAATTTAAACAAAAAATAAACAAGGTCAATGCACATATGCTCAATCAGCTCTCTGATGGAGGAGGAGCCACACGCCGCACTGCCTTGGCCAGAGCTTGTTGGACTACCGGATATATTTTATAGCATCCCTCAATACAAGTGCGCATCCCAGCAGCCAGAGTCTCTTCAGTCATTTCTCCATCTGACTGAAGGCCAGAAATTTGATTCAAGCTGGGGAGGAAGGCGAGAGTCAGTTTTCCTTGGTTATCGCCACCGGCTGAGTCGTTTTCCTCAGTGTAGGTCGGGTCGACCACGTAAGAGGCCCCGTCTTGGCAGAGGGCGCAGCCAAGCACCAGGTCGTACATTTCGATCCCGGCGTCTGCGAGGGCGAGTGACGCGCAGGTGACGGCGTGCGCGAGAACCGATCCCCCGTTTTCAAGAACCATCACGTTGACTTCTATTTGAGAGCGGGGGTATTTGTGGAGACACAGGGCAGGCTGAAGACTTTCGTGCAGCATCAAGGGCAAGTCCTTGTCTTGACTTCCTTGTATCCAGGAGCCTCTCTCGGGGCAAGAGAACGGTGCGAAACGCATATCTGTTGTCAACCTGGTTACAGAAAAACAATGTTTTGTTTGAGGCCTAAAATTATAACTATAACGACATTCTCAAATTGACGGCAATAGACATCCAAGCCATTTTAACTGGACTGCTCAAGCATGCCCACCTGAAAGGAGACCACTTCTCCCAGTCAAAATGGATTGGACGTATTGAATTGAATGCTTTTGTCATTATACAAGTACAATGAGATTCACCACGGAGTGCACAAATAACAACAATAAACAATAAATAAATAAGTAGTCAACCACATTAATAAGGGAAGTGCACAAATAACAACAAACAAACGAACAGAAGAATTATGAATAAATAATAATAAAAAATACGTTATCAATAAGTAATTAATAAATAAGTAGTTCACATAATAGACAAGTATGGTAGTCAACATGAATAATTGGTAACATAAGTAGGGAAGTAAAATAGTGACTAAAGTCTTTGGCAACTTATGGAGTTTTAGTGCAAGGCCAATGAGTGCCGTGTAAAAGTTGGAATGGTTTTGAACTTTCGTGGTCTTTTGTTATCATTAAAAATTAGGGCGATTACCTTCCACACTTCATATCAGTTTCATCTTTCCGATCGGTTTCTCTGGGACCGTAAACACAACACATCAATTTGGTGTCCCCGGCCTCCATGTACGCGGAGCCCTTAGCCTGGCTCACGAGCCCGCAGCGGACAAAGACAGGCCGGACGTCCACCTGGTCCCGTTGTCGCCCGTCCGCTCGGGGACCGTGCGAGGGAAAAACCGCCGGCGACTTGCACGCGAACAAAGACGGGCTTTGGGAGACATTTGGCCCGTGTATTCGTTTGGGATCAGCATGCATGTTTGCTCAGCGGTGAAGAAGCAGCATGCGGGTGTACTGTGTTTGTCCAGCACCTAAACGCCTCCCCTTAAAAAAGTGACACCGTAATGTTGTTCCGGTAATGAATTTATTCACCATTTCGAATGGACAGTGCACAAAAGTTTGATTTTAATAAAATACGGGGAAAAAAACTTTTATGAAAGATAAAATCCTAATTTATCGATTTTAAACACGACTGGACTGATCCCGTTGCAGTATTCTTTCACACGCCACCAGGGGGCCCTGCATTCGATTACGTATTGGTCATATAGAGCACATCTATCAAAGTGGCGGCCCGGGGGCCAAATTTGGCCCACCGCATCATTTTGTGTGGCCCGGGAGAATAAATCCTGAGTGCCGACTTTCTGTTTTAAAATCAAATTAAAATGAAGAGTATAGATGTATATTAAATTTCCTGATTTCCCCCCTTTTAAATCAATCATTGTAATTTTTTTAATCAATTTTTCCTGTGTTTTTAGTTCAAAAATCATTTTGTAAAATCTAAAAATATATTTAAAAAAAACTAAAATAAACATTGTTTTATATCTATAAAAAAACTGAATATTCAGGGATTTTAATCCAGTTCTTTTAATCCATTTATTAAAAAAAATCTAAATATTATATCTAAAATGGTCCGGCCCACGTGAAATCAAGTTGACGTTAAAGCGGCCCGCAAACCAACCCGAGTCTGACACCCCTGATATAGAGTGAGAAAATTCATAAATATACTCAGAAAAACGCATTATTAAAGGCTAGTTTCTTCATAATTTCCTAAGAAAATAGATTTGATGGTTTCTTATTCAGGGTTTAAACTAGCAATTGTTTTCAAAATAGATTACTAATCTATGAATTATGTATTTCAGTTGATAAATATTTTTTGAATTTATTATACATTTAAATTTAGAGCCTGTACTTCACATTACACCCACAGTCATTGATTTACCGTTTTCCCCTAATAGAATAGATAAATAAAACAACACAATTTCTTGTTTTTTGCTGATAATATTAAAAACAAAATATTTAGATAAAGCAGAATAGTATGAATAGAATGAAATAAATACAATGTTTTTTTGTTTTTGATCTTTGCTAACAATAAAAAAAAAAAAAGAGAACATTTAATAGGCTCAAAAATGAGGATTTTTACCATTTAAAAGTGAATTGTATCTCTAAATGATGGAAATTAACAAATTAGTTGTGGATTCATTTGCTTATCCATTCATTTGAGGTTTTTGGAATAATTGTGGCGTAATGTGTCCTGTGACAAAGATCAGTTGGACACCTCAGACTTAGATGTATGTCTAGGACAAGGATGCACTTCCATTCTGTGTGTGCATATGCGTCACTTCCTAGGCAGTGTGTTACAGTTTTGGCACATTAGTGTTATCGATGCGCTGAGGTCAGTAAAAGCGCTTTTACGGTTCACTGACACATGACTGCGTCAGTATTTTCAAGAAGTAATTCATCGGTGACATTTTCCGTAGACAGTTCCAGTGTGATTAATGTCAAAATACACAATTTCTTGGGAAATAAAAAAAAGTGTCACTCACCAGGAACGTTTTTGAAAAGAAAGTTCCATTGTAATTAATGTCAAAATGCACTATTTATTGTGAAATAAAAATGTAAAGATCCTGTAATGTCATTTTTGAGATTTGTTACTATGAGCATTGAAATAAGTCTCCTATAACATTTACACATCACTAAAAATACATTTTGGATAGTTATAGTTTATTGGTTCAATTATGAAATGAGATTTTCATGGAAATGCGATATTTTGCAGGTGAACCTACTAAATGTGTGTTAAAAAAGGTGTTTCCAGTGACATTTCCAGCACGGGTAGGATGCAATCTACTGCATTCATTGTAAAAAAGGTTGTGAGTTGCTGGGTGTAACACAAAAAAATGAAAAGGGAGTTTATTTCTAATCTAAGAATAACATCATCTGTTTCCAGTGGCGGTCCGTGCATTTTCTCGTAGCGCCTTCAACGGGTAAAATCCACTTCCTAGCAGCATTTAATTATTAAATACAAATACTGGGGCTTTTCAGACATTACAACCGGGCCGGGGGTGATTTGGCGTACCGGCAAACATTGCCCGAAAATGGGGTAAAATCCAGCCGAAAACAGGATTTATTGATTAAATACAAATACTGGAGCTTTTTAGACATCAGAACCGGGCCCGGGGTATCATTTCCCCGGGGAAAAGACAGCGATGAACGTAGATACATCCATATACGTCCATACGCGAAACGGCAAAAATTGCACTAAAATGGGGTAAAATCCACTTCCTAGCAGCATTTAGTGATTAAATACAAACACTGGAGCTTAAATACAAACACTGGAGCTTTTCAGATACCAGAACTTGGCCCACAATTGAAATATTATTTAGGAACATAGCCATATTTTACTCACCAAAAATCATTTTTAACTGTACACAATATCCATCCTCCTTTCTTTCTTCCTTTTTTTATATCGCCATCGAAGCTAATGCTGAAATTTGAGCCTGTCCTGTCGTATTTCTGGCATAGTCCGTCTTGAAAATGGCTTTAAATCAACACAACAATATATTTGCTTGTGCAGCCCGCTCCAAATACAGTTTGGTAGCTCTGGCTAATGACTAGCCTCATAGTTGTTGAAAGCGATGACGTATCCCTACGCCTGCGACATGGCAATGACGTATCCCTCCGCCTGCGACAATGCATTGTGGTGTTGCCAACTCGAAATCTGATTGGTTAAAGCAACAGTCTTATTGACGCTTGTTTAAAGCGGCAGAGCCCGCAGAACTGATTGTGAAGGCCTTGAGGCAGATTTCTGACCCTGGCAACAAATAATGGCTGAAATCTGATTGGTTAAATGCTTCAATATGAAAACACACATCTGGATGCAGTGCGACCAGGGAGAAAAGCAATGAAAGGAAGCTAACAGACCATTTGGAATTATTTAATAAGTATTGATGGACAAAATATAATATATGATTCAGATATTTCTTAGGCCAGCAAAGAAGGGCTTGAAGGCCCTGACGGCCCGCCACTGTCTGTTTCTGATCCGTAACCAAAATGAATAAGAGATTCTGGTTTGTGACTGACTTTTTTGTTGGTTTGCTTGGAAATTTTTGGGGGCCTGACAGTTATCGACGGTCAAAATGTGAAAATCCAGTTTCAGTAATCATTTTCGATATAAACTATTTTTACATTAAGTGTGAGAAATGTTTACTGTATTTAAATAAAATGGAATCGGCACATTGGGCATCTCATTATTTGTAAGCCTTTTGTGCTTAGGAGTATTTTTTATTTTTTTGTCGGTACCTGGTTATGTGAGCGATGTAAAGATGGTCCATGTGAGCTCTATAGTGTGTATATTATTCCCACCCTCGCTGTAAATGTTGGGGAATCGTGACTAATAGCTTGTCGATGATTCGGAATGTCATACAAAACTGTGTCAGTAAATCTCATGAATATAGCACAGACATGGCAAATCTGCACAAGACTGACAGCCTGTTGAGAGACAGAACAGCTGATTGTGTAAATGACTTGTAAAAATGAAAAAAAAATCATTGCAAAAGGGAACGGCGGCGTTAAATGTTCATGTCTCAGTGCCATTGGTCAAAATACAGTACACAAATGCCCAATCCATGTACGTGTAAATGTCTTCCGATGAGTTCAGAAGTGCAAAAAACAAAGAAGGCCTCCTGAAATGTGATCAATATTGGCTGTGAAATGATGATAGTGAATTTCACAAAAAGATGTGATGACTCATTGCAGAGTAAATATTGAGAAACTAATCCAAATTGAAGCGATAAGTATGAGTATGCTTGGCAATTGATTTTTGGGATGAACCCAAGAATGTGGTGGATTAATCATTGAGGAGGACACTGCAGGTGGCTTGGATAGATCAAAAAAATATATCTTTTTCAACCAAAAAATGGAATACTAGCTTGTAATGTAATTATGGAAAATACCACCTCTATTACAGAGTGAATGCAAATACTGTATCCAGTACTTTTAAGGCCTCATTTTTAGACATAAACTTTCAGAAACCATGAATGAAAACCACTCATTAAAAGGATAGACCACATCTTAATAATATGCATTGCAGTGGGAGATGGAAATTTCATTTTTTCTGATGTGTAACAACAATGAAGAAAAATATCAATAAAATATGTATATTTCCAACAAGTAGCAGCTACTTTTTCAGATGCGATCTCTTTTAGTCAATCAAATGCAAGTATATGTGTTCAAGTCTATCAATGTTTATTTGTAATTGGATCAGAGCTCAGATTATTTTTTTTACTTTTTATGGATTCCAAAAATCTTGATCCAATCTTTTGTGTTCACGCATCACACTGTCAATCGTAACAAATTATTTTGACATGCCCAGATTGACCAATTATACCAGAAATAGCGGTAGAAGTCATAGCTAGCTCCATGTCATCAAAATATCACACCATCAATCTTTACTTTAAACGTTAAGATACTTTAGCACATTTTTCCCGTTTTTCCTCTGTCAAATCTTTCAACAATTTCAAACCTTTTTAAAATCCCCAGCAACTCAACATCAGTGAGTTCAATAACTGCCAAAACAATATATTATATACATAATAAAACGGTGTGGCAACAAAGAGTCCAAAAACGCATGATCAACCAATTCACGTGAAACTCAGGAGATTTTACAGAATACTGGAAGTGGAGCCCCCCTGTCCAAGGTCACTGGGGTGAACAGGGTGGAGTGTGCTTTCGGGGTGAGTGTCATAGAGTGGGAGGATTGCCTCTCAGCTGTATAAATACAACCAGATATGCACACTGGGACAAGTGCGTGAAGATATTTAAAGACGCAATCTGTTCACACGACCATGATGATGGCAAACTACAGGAGTGAGTTTGTCTATCTACATAAAGTACGTAAGTTATCTGTTCATTGTCATGCAAAATAACCCTACCATGTCATTAGGTCACATTCTGGACGTGGACCTGAGATGTCGTGAGAACAACTCGGCTCACCGTACCAGGGAGATTGATTGGAATCGATTGATTGTCCGTCGGGGTCAGCCTTTCGCCATCTCGCTGCAGCGTGCCCCCGATTCCGGTCTGGCTCAAACGCAGCTGGCTTTGGTTTTGCACCTTGGTGAGTGAAATGTAGGATGGGACTAGTAAATGAATACATAGATGGAAAAAAGGTTAAACATCCTATTCATTTTTAGTTATTTTTTTCTTACTGAGTGCTCATTTGTAGACGTCCAATTCGTTTTGACGAAGAGGGGCAATCAAAAGTTCTTTCTAGTTTAAATTGGACATCTACATGCGGTTAGCTTTGGTGTGTTTTGGGGTGCTAACTAGTTTAGTTTAGTTTTGATTCATTTTAATGTAATTAATATTTTTCTTAAGCAATGTTTTTATTTGTCAATGTATATAATATAAAAATACAATGTCAAAGAATGATGAAAAAATGTATATTAGGGGCAGTGAAGAAGAAAGATTCTGACTTTAAAGTCAGAATTCTGAACTTTATTCTCACAATTCTTTGTAGAATTCTGACTTTAAACCACGAGTTCTGACTTTATTAGAATTCTGAAATGAGAGTCAGAATTCTGATTTTATTCTCAGAATTGTAATTTTAAAATCAGAATTCTGACTTTAAAATAAGAATCTTGGCCAGCTTTTTTCTTCTTCGTTGACCCTAATCCTCTTCCATAAAAAATATAGATAAACAATACTAATTCCTAATATCTATTTATTATAATTACAGTCTATCTTTACATGTTTTTGTTGTTGTTGTTGTTTCTTCAGGCAAGCGAGATGAGGTGGCGATCAGGGTCGAAAAGGGCAATCGCTCCAAAGACGGTTGGTGGTTTACGCAAGAGGGAGTCCGGGATAAAGTACAGCTGACCATCCACAGCCCGGCGGATGCCATCATCGGCCATTACCGTCTGGATGTGTTGGCGACGACGCCTGATGGACACGTGCTGGAAAAGAACGAGAAGGTTCAGTTCCACCTGCTTTACAACCCGTGGTGCAAAGGTAGGTAGCCAAATGCTTGGTAGTAAACAACAGAAAGTTCTTATTTTACCCGTGCTGATGTTGTGAATCTTGTGTGTGTTCGACAGACGATGTTGTGTATATCCCTGATGAGAAGCTCCTTCAGGAGTATATTATGAATGAGAATGGTATCATTTATGTGGGCACCTCAGACTACATAGGGAGCCGCCACTGGCATTTTGGACAGGTATGTAGAATACTATGGCATTTGTTATACGAGGTTAATTTGAATTAGTTTTGAATGCTGTTTCTTCAAAATCAGTTACCTGTATTTTTTTTTTATAGTGTTTGTATTTTTTCCCCAGAATGCTTGGTTTTGAGTTCTTGTTTTTTAAATAGTGTAATTCTTGACAGCATGTAAGTATAATTCAGTGAAAACACAACTAGTCTTTGATTCAAACCAACTGCTGACTCGCTCTTCCCGTTTGAGTCACAGACAAAAAAAATGAAGTCAGTTTAAATATAAGCATTTTCACTTTTTGTTTCCTCAAATTCAGTTCCTTCTAATTAGTTTGAGTCATGATCTTAGTGTTGACATTTTAACATAGTACATTTGAATGAATAGTGTCATGTATTTATGGTGTGCAAGATTTAAAACAATCACTGTATTATTCACAAATTTCAATATGAGAATTCTAATTGATCCCCTGGACTCTCTTGTTTACTAGTTTGTTTGTTTGCGGTTGTTCTAACATTACTTGTTTATTTTGTACAAGGAAAATGTATACATAATCTCCATTCACAAAAATGAAAACAAAGAATATTTTAGCTTTAGTTATAGTTCATTTTGTAAGTGCAAAATGTATTTTGAGTGATTTCCAAAACTGCTCCGTGTGCATGTCTGGTTGTTCATTTATTTGTTTTCGTTAAGTCTCATAACCATGGTGTTGTAGATCGATTACCACACCGTCTGACAGGAGACATAAATTGCATTTGAGAAAGTTTCTTTAGTCAGGGCATCAAAATGTAACACATAAACAACAGCGTCACCTTTTAGCAGTTTGGTGAGAAAATCCTTGCTCCATCGTTTCCGATCTTCTCTCATATTTGCACCTCTCTTTATCACAGTTTGAGGAAAATGTGATGGACATCTGTTTTGAAATCCTGGACAATTCTAACGAGGCCTTGAGAAACCCCCAAAAGGACATCAAGCAACGAGGGGACCCCATTTACGTTGGAAGGATCATCTCTGCCATGGTAATGACAAGACTTTTTATTTCAAGGCTAATATAACTGGCTGTTTTGAGTTCAAGTGCTACAGAAAATGAAAAAAAAGAACCAAAAAATCAAAAGGAAACCAAAGGGATGATGGAAAACACCTTAACCATCCAGCACCTGCGTCCAGGTGAACTCCAACGGCGACCGGGGTGTGTTGGCGGGCTGCTGGCAGGAGCCGTACACCGACGGAGTCTCCCCTTCTAAATGGACCAGCAGTGTTCCCATTCTCCAGAAGTGGAGCAATGGTGGAGCCAGGCCGGTCAAATACGGCCAGTGCTGGGTGTTTGCTGCCGTTGCCTGCTCAGGTGAGCCAATTATTAAATTTAAAATGCATTTCTAATTTGTTTGGAAATGTAAAAAAACAACTTAAAATATTTGTTTGGTCATGCCGAGTTTGTCTCCTATTCGTTCCAGTACTCCGTTGCCTGGGAATCCCAACACGGCACATTACAAACTTCGCTTCAGCTCACGACACTGATGGAAATCTTTCTCTGGACTTCCTGCTGAATGAAAAAATGGAAAGCATGGATCCCAGAGGACGGTCCGACAGCAGCTGGTACGACGACGTTCAAATGATTGCTACAAATGAGCGCGTCCCTCGACGTCCAATCATGGCTCTTCCACGTTTCTCCTCATCCGACTTTAGGAACTTTCACTGTTGGGTTGAGTCCTGGATGAAGAGAGGGGATCTCCCCCAAGGAAATGATGGCTGGCAGGTTTTGGATCCAACTCCCCAAGAATTAAGTGATGGTACATTCCAAATCTTTCTCCGCTCTCCAAATGGATCCTAATTAAGGAGTAACTGACATAAATGGCCGTTTTGCTTCTCAGGCCAGTTCTGCTGCGGCCCGTGTCCCGTCGCGGCCATCAAAGAGGGAAATCTGGCCGTCAAGTACGACGCTCCGTTTATTTTCGCCGAGGTCAACGCTGACATCATCCACTGGATTGTCCGAAGAGACGGCTCACGCCAGAAGGTGACTCCACCTTCGTCCTCATCCCCTAGAAAAGTCTCGTTTGTGATTCCTTGGCGATCGTTCTTTCCGACCTCGTATCTACAACGCCGTGTGCACGTTTTCTGTTCTGGAGGGTTTTTGGAAGACGGACAGAGACATACGAGACATTCTGAGACGTAATACTCACCAAACAAATGATACCCTAATGTTTCAGATACGAGCGTCCCAGGACAGTATCGGCCTAAACATCAGCACAAAAAGTGTTTTCGGCAACTCCAGAGAAGATGTCACTTCACACTACAAATATCCGGAAGGTGAGTGAAGAAAACTCTTGAAAATACAACAAAATACAAAGTACAAAGATTCATTAACATCTTCATCAGGTTCCAAGAAAGAACGAGAGGTGTACGAGAAGGCTGGACGTCGCGGCAGGGACTCGTCCAATGACAGGGCAAAACCAGGCAAACTGCAGATGAGCATCAAGCATCCGAAACCTGTTTTCGGATCCGACTTTGATGTTGTCGTTGAGGTATGACGGGCTCGGTTGATGAGACAGGAGTGTCCGAACTACGGCCAACTGCGGTCCAGTGCCCATTTTTTTTAGGCCCGCCCTGAATTAGGAAAACATTGTTCAATATGGCCTGCACAAGAAGCTAAAATTCATTCTACCTGCTGTAGCATTTCTCAGTTTTAACATTAGATGAAGCTACTAACTTCAACAGTGGTGTCCATTAGCTCGGTTGATTGACGAAAAAAAACATTTTAAAAGATGATATTTTTATCCAATTTAGATTTTCTGTTTAACAAATAAAAGAAGGATTTTGTGCTGCTTTTGCAAAGTTTGGACACTCTGGATTAGAACATTAGCACATGTTGAAATAAACTATCAAATGTTTACAGTTGAAGAATGAAGGAGGAGTCGAAGCTAACGCTCGTCTGAGCTTGCTAGCTATGGTGGTGACGTACAATGGTTTGAACAGAAAGGAGTTCGAGAGAGAAACCAAGAACGTCAGTGTGCCACCCCATGAAGGTTGGTTAAAAAAATGGAAATGACCTATTCACTACTGGCGTGAAAGATAATGGAACAATCTATCAGCTTGCCATTTGAAAAATCTTCCAAATGTCACTTCAGTTCACAAGGAGGTGCTGCGTGTGCACTACGAGAAGTACGCCAAGCATGTCTCCGATCACCACATGATCAACGTGATGGCGATGCTAGAAGCTCAAGGAGAGAATGAAGTTGACATGGTCACAGCCAAAATCCCATTCAGCTTGCCCGAGGTCCTCATAGAGGTGCGTGAAGACCACCATCAAGTCAGATATATTTGCTTTTTGCCCTTTTCTTGACTTAAACTGTGCTCATGCAGGTTCCCAGTAAGGTGTCTGTCCATCAAACAGTAAAAGCCTCCATCTCCTTTACCAACCCTCTACCGGTGCCACTGAAGCGGGGTGTTTTCACCGTGGAGGGGGCTGGCCTTTTGTCCCCCAGTGTGGTCAAGATAAGGTGCGAGGACTGGATAGCACAAGTTCGTCATCGCCGCTTCATTCCTAACTTAAATTTTTCTTCTTCTTAGCGGCGACATCGGTCCAGGGCAAAAAGTGCGTCTTGATGTAATGTTCACGCCTGTCCGCAGTGGCGTGAAGACCCTCCTGGTGGATTTTGACTCGGATCGACTCCAAGACGTGAAAGGGGCCGCCACCATCATTGTAGGCAATCGTTACTGAATTAGCGGAAGAACATTGGGAACGCTCAGTCATGAATCAATTAACAAGATGGGTGCCGATTGTTCAGTCTATGAAATGTAAATGTATTGCAAATTAAATTAAATGTATTTTTTGTCTGCTTGGTTATTTTGATTTTTCCCTCCATTCCTTTTTGGCACCATTCCTTGTTTGTAAAGCTGAATTGAAGCACATGCCAAGCATACTTCTATTAAACATTCTCATCAAGTCGTGACATTGACCCGTTTGTTGACTCTTTAAGACTTTTATTAGACTGAAAATTGGTGGGAAAAGAATGATTTAATAAATACTTTATTCCATGATCCATATGTAACAGGCCTTGATGATGGGGATGTCATGGTAAATTGCATTTTTTTTACTCAGGATTTAAACCCCCATTATCATTTTAGTAGTCAAGCGTGCTGAAGAACAATTTGTGAATTGGAGGACGTTTTGTGTGTGTGTGTGTGTGTTTGCTATTAAAACTTTACTCCCTGAAAATTGAAAATAGCATACTGGCAGCTAAATCTCATCTCAACACTCACAAACACTTGACTGAGTGAGTGCTGACATTTGTGTCATCCGTGTGGCAAATGTCTCATCTTGGAGTTAAGACCTTCTTTTGGACATTTGAGTGATTGGAGCCTATAGACGTCTGATTTGACGCTAAAAATGATCATCAATCATTCAGCCAATAATGAACTCCTATAGGAAGAATTGTTGATTATTATCCTATCAAGAGAAATAAAAACATGTTGAGTGTGCAAGATGAAATGATTGATGAGGTTTTGTTGATGTTACCTCATCTCATTTTCTGAACCGCTTTATCCACATTAGGGTCGCGGGGGTGCTGGAGCCTAAGCCAGCTGTCTTCGGTGCGAAAGGCATTGATTTACTGCATCATTTAAAAATTGGTAACATTTTTAAACTATATATGTATACTATATGGTGGCCTGGCAGATGTGTGGTTAGCACGTTGACTTCACAGTTCTGCATGTTCTCCCTTGGCTTATGTGGGTTTTCTCTGGGTACTCTAGTTTTCTCGCACATCCCAAAAAGAAAATGAATAAATATACTATATACTTTCATGCTGTACATTTTTTTTGTTTTGTCCTAATATTTATTCCAGCCACTTGAATAATGCATGTAAATAAAATTCTTTCATATTGCAGGTTTATTGAATGTTTTACAGACACTTTATTTACTAAAACAGACGCACGTATATTACATACGTCCAAATTGTGTGCGCGTTGCGGCCCTTAACAGGAAAATGGCTTATAACTTCACCTTTTTCTTTATATAATATATTTGTGTACAAATACAGAATCCTCCAACGTCAGGATGGCCGAGCGGTCTAAGGCGCTGCTTCAGGTCGCAGTCTCCACTGGAGGCGTGGGTTCGAATCCCACTTCTGACAATGTATTTTTGTCATTGTAAGAATTTACATTCATTGCTTAATTTTAATTCACATACTTTTGCACATTGATCTCAACGTCAGGATGGCCGAGCGGTCTAAGGCGCTGCGTTCAGGTCGCAGTCTCCCCTGGAGGCGTGGGTTCGAATCCCACTTCTGACAATATAATTTTATCATTGTAAGAATTTACATTCATTGCTTGATTTTAATTCAGATAGTCTTGTACGCTGATCTCAATTTCATTCATTCATTTTCTAAATCGCTTTATCCTCACTACGGTCACGGGGGGTGCTGGAGTCTATCCCACCTTGAACCGGTGGCCAGCCGATCGCAGGGCACGTGGAGACAATCACTCACGCTCACACTCATACCTAGGGGCAATTTAGAGTGTCCAATCAGCCTACCATGCATGTTTTTGGAATGTGGGAGGAAACCGGAGTACCCAGAGAAAACCCACGCAGGCCCAGGGAGAACATGCAAACTCCCCACAGATTGACAGACCTGGATTTGAACCCAGGACCCCAAAGCTGTGAGGCCGACGCGCTAACCACTCGATCCGGCGGCTCG
This sequence comes from Stigmatopora argus, assembly GCF_051989625.1. Lineage (NCBI taxonomy): Eukaryota > Metazoa > Chordata > Actinopteri > Syngnathiformes > Syngnathidae > Stigmatopora > Stigmatopora argus. Next base: position 12,190,367 of record NC_135389.1, on the reverse strand, counting down.
CATGCTTATCCCCATTTGCATTGGTTTCATTGGTACATTCTTCAGTATAACTCAAACTGCTCCCACAGTAGCTCAACAAGGTGAGGATCAGATCAAAGTCTGGCAAACAATATGAAGTAAAAAGTGGACTATATACCCAATAAGAACGAGAGTAGCTAAAAAATGGTCTTATAGGTGTTTGTGGTCTTTGGCCTGGCCCCCCTCCCACTTTTTAAACAATAGCAGGTATTCACATAGGAGGAGTCAACTCTTAGGAGACAACGGCAAAGAGCAGGAGGAAGGCACTGTGTGCAAAGGTGTGTTTGAGTGACACCGACACAGGTAGAAAACACTGATCCTGGATGTTTGACCGAATGCCCTGCTTTGTGCTTTTCTCGCCGTCTGTACTGCTTTAAGCCTTTTGGATGCCCTTTTATCATTTCCAGAGGACACTTCTCTTTTTTTCTTGTTGGTTTTGTTGAATTTTTTTCAACTATCCAACCAATAATGGCAGACTTTCCATCAAAAGTTAGCACTGAGACCGGTTCCCAGAGTACTCAGCAGGGGGGCAACAGCCTAAGGGGGCTGGCGGCTAATGTGACCATCAGCATGGACATGACTTTTATCAGGAGCATCCCATCTATCCTTATGATGGTTGAAATAGTGAGTGCTTTTAACACTTCCTGTCTTTTTCACTTTTGGAGTTGAAAACCTGCACTTGTGACATTCAGGGGCGGCACTGTACATTCTTTGTTTATCTAAGTTAATGGAAAAGCTAGAGGATGTGACATCAGCAAATGATAAGATAAGACAGAAACAGTTCAAGCGCCTACTGGTAAAGATGTGGAATGTGTCTTAATAGAAAGCAGGCCATTAGGCCACTTTACGAGTCTTTGCTAGATTTGTAGCGCTTTAACTCAGTGCCACTGCAAGGGAACTGATCAATCACCCACACACTTGTGGCATTAATATTTAACTCTATTTTATTATGGGGTGGTTGAAGAGGTTGGTGTGCTACTACTACTAATTACCCTCCAAAACAACACAATGCATTTTGATAAGATCCATTCATTTTTCTTTTCCAATATATTTCTCACCTTGCCATGTAATACTATGCTCAAGAGAATTTCAATAATATTTCACATCCCCATCACATTCATAGCAATGACAACAGTAGACGTTCTATTCCTTTTGAACTTGTTGAAATCGATTGAACATCTATCACCATGATTTTCCCGAAATTTCAGTGTCACGAGGGATAAATATTCCACTCTTGCAGTACAAAGAAGACGGTGATGTGACTAAGATTTAACTGTACCAATTTGCTGACTTTGTTCAGATGTGTTTATTGGTCGAGTGCATAAAAGCTTTGTATGGGGTTATCTGCTCTCTGAATGACCTCTCTAAATGTTAATGAGGCTTTTGTATTGCCTTACAAAGAGGGCTGCCTTGACATTTTATTGGCAAACGGCCTGTATTTTCATTATATAGTTCCGTAAATTCAGGGAAGGGATAAAAACTAAAGGGAAGGAATGAACAATGACGCTCTAGTTTGTTGCATGACTTGATGTTTTGCTGTGTTTTACCCATTCAGTTTTTGGGGCTACTCCACTGGGCGCTGATCGCCAGCTCACCTTTCATGTGGGCGCCGGCCAACGGCTGGGTGTTATTTGTCGCCATCACGTTCTGGCTTCTCACCGGATTCCTCTTCTTCGGCTTTGTCTTCAGTCTCCAGAGGAGACTCTCTGTTGTGCCTTGGCCACTCACTGTGCGTGCCAAGAAGTGATCAGTAGTGACAAATTCACTTATTATACCTTACAGAACATCGCTAGCGTGCTCACGTACAATTACGCAGGTGATGGTGTACCATGGAGTGTCCACAATCCTCTACTTGACCGCCTTTCTGGCCAATGCTGCATCTGTTCAGCCCTTTTACTACAGCTACTTCTTTGGACATATGGCCGCTGCTGCTGTAAGTGCACTGCAACAACAGACAATCCATTTCAAACGAGGTTAGGTATCAAAACCGCAACTAATGTACATAGACTTGATGTTTCTAATGTTTCTAACTAAATATAACTGACATAAAATTTGTTTTTTTTACAACTTACAATTTGAGAAAATAGAACTTTTTTTTTAAATTTCCCTCCTGTTTGTTATGATATAAAAACAAAAGGAATGTTTACCATTTCTTAAAACAACTAATGTACATAGACTTGGTGTTTCTAACTAAATCTAACTGACATAAAATTTGTTTTTTTTTACAACTTACAATTTGAGAAAATAAAGACAACATTTTTTTTAATTTCCCTCCTGTTTGTTATGATATAAAAACAAAAGGAATGTTTACCATTTCTTAAAACCTTTTTAATTCCAATAAGTAAAATAAAAATTAAATTGTTCGCTAATAGATACTCAAAAAGAAGAGTTTGGACGATTTGGGGAAAACGAGCCAGAAACTCAGTATTCAATGGTGTTGTGAAAATTGGCTGTTTGGCCTGAAATGAAGTGGTTGCTGCAGATTCTTGCATTTTTTTTCATGATTTGCTTATTCCAATCAATTCGTTTTATATCTTACAACTGCATACATCTTCTCTTAGCCCCTAAAGGCTGGTGATATGGGCCAAGATTTGTTATCTCAAGTATAGAACCATACATACCTGAAAAGGAGAGGAAGCTGTGTAATATTCAAACATGCAGTACTTGCTCATCAAATATAGTCAAGGTGTGGCGTTACAAGCTTTGCCCCTGCCCTGGAGCTAAAGTCCACATTGTTTCTCACAAAGGATCAGCAACTGTGTTTTACCAAAGTGTTATCAGTGGCATGTGTCAAGTTAAAGGCTCATTAGTGTGAGGTCAATGCTTACAATCCCTCGTACAACAAGGATGTTGACACAAAACAGTGCGTCCAATGGTTGTAAGAACTTTGTCCTTTCCTGTAAATGTTCCTCAGGTGCTTTTCTCTGCTCATTCAGTTTTTTGGCGCTGTGGTGACGGTGGCGTACGGAGTCAGTGCTTTCTTCTCCTATTTGGACTGGAAAGGATCTGGCGGAAATGCTGCTACCAACACGGTGCCCACCTAAGGAAACCCCCATAAAGACTGTTTTATTACTCCCAGGTCTTGTTTACAATGTAAGCAATTAACAGGAGTCATGTGATTATTGTACATAAAAATTACCCACGGATCATCTGTTATACTCTGCCTGATGAAACAGGTCAGAAGACTTGAGAAACAAATAAAATCAAAAGATAATTTCCTCTTATTGAGTGCTTCCACGTGATTGTGATGGCTGCTCAGTACATTAAAGCTTTTTCCTAATGAAAATAAATGTCAATATTCAATAATCACCACTTGCCTCATTGAAAAATGGTCTTACCTCGTGTTCTCGCAGCCTCGGCGGAAATGCTTTTTCAAGTATTTCTCCACTAAGTGCCATCAAAAATCTTCTTAATGAGGAAACTGAGAAATCTAGCACCTCAATTTCCCACAATGAACCGTGATATGCAAATTTAAAATCACTGAAGCAATGGGAGATTTCAGGCTTTTGTCTGTTTATTAGAAAAATGTTTCATGGACAAATATACTCTACAAATCTCTATTTACACATTTAAAAATCTATTACACGTGCACAAAATTCAAAGCAATAAATAAAGTAAAAAGGTGAGGATTTCTTGTTAAGTCACAAACAAACAAAAAAATCTAGCAAACTTTGTGTTGAGTCATTGCCTGCCATTAATGGCGATAGATGCCCAATCTATTCAACCTGGGAAAGGTGGCAGTAAATTATCATGTATCAAGTGTCAGCAACAGTGACAGACATGCAATCCGTTTTGACTGGAAGGCTGTCAGGGAATTACATCAATTGCCAGGGGTAGCTAACGAGCTAATTCTAAATGTTTTCCTCCCACTTACAATCAATGCACATGTTTCATAGTTACTAATAAGCAAACTAACTAATTACATGGTACCAACAATATTACTCATGAAAAAAAATGCTCCTGATGTTGACAAAAAAATAAATAAAAATCAACGTCATCTAACTAGCCTTTTTATATTTTCCCATCTTACAACACTACACCCACAGTCAAAAGTTTGGAGACACTTCACCATTCAGTTGGATGAAAGTGTCTCAAAACTTTTAACAAACGATGTACATACATGGATCTTCTGGCTTATTTAGCACACTGGTCTCTTGGTTAGCAACTCTTCCATACAAGCAAGCATGTTAAGTCTGCGCGGCGTTAGCTTGTTCTCCTGGTGCTTGTGCGGTTTCTCCAAATTTCTCCCACGGTGCAAAACATGCAAGATGGGTGAACTGAAGATTGAAGTCTGAGCGCTTGATTTGAAGTTCATGGATGGTAACACAATAAAATTACATTTAAAGCTCATTTAACAACAATACCGTATACATACAGGCACGGTGTTGCGTGTGTGTGTGTGTGTGTGTGTCACGGCATGGCATGGCATACATACAGGAGTTGTGTTGTGTGTTTCACTGCAACGATTTGGATCCAGACTGCTTGGAGTCTGCTGGGGTTAAAGGGGTGACTATGAGACCTGTGCTCAAGTCCAGACTTCGACCCTCTTTTTCCTACAAAATATTAAACTATGTGAAAATACACCTAGGTTTGAGAACATGGCACATGTGCAATCTTTCTGGATGTCTTTTCCACAACTCACCACTTTGTATTGCAAAACCATCTCCTTAAAGGCCACAAAATCAATAAAGGACAGCAATACGTCAACAATGTCACCAGAGACTTCATCTTTGTGTTCCCTATGGTTGAAGAGCAAAATGGAGCCCGATGGGTAATTGGTTCATCACGAGAGCCATCTCGCAGCCGGTTGGTCTACACAATTTGGTAAGGAGATGGAAACGCTTACATGAGATGCTCTATGAAGGTTGCCATATTGAATCCGGGGATCCTCTTCATGAGCTGCTTCTCCACATATTTCTCCAACAGCTCCACCTAAACACAAACAACAAAATGGACTTAGTAGTTAGACCAGAGGGTTCATGTTTTTTTTATTATTCAAGGGATTTTAATCTCATATCGTGCTTCAAGTATTCATCTGATTGACCTCGTACCGTGTAACAGTCCATTTTTGTCATTTTGAACACCTATCTACTCTTTGACAAACAAACATTCACATTTACAGTCTTCAATTAATCCCTTTTCGGGAATGACAAAAATTAAATAAATACAGAAGGTTGACAAGATTTTTTAAATGAATCATCTTTATGTACTACTGACGAGCCTACACGACCAAATCCATTCTGATTGGGATTTAGCAGCAAATGATCGTTTCCAACCCTCCCAGTCAAAGTGGATTGGGCGTCTGGAGCCGTCCTTGACACAATGATTGACATTAATAAGCCAAAAGGATGACCTAAAAAACACGAAACTCCGTATATACTATTGTGCTTACTCACATATTCATTGAAAATGGGCGTGTAGCTGAGTTTGTTTTCTTCGGTGTTGTCAAACTCTTTGTAGTGTTTCTCCATGAAACTCCGCTGCAATCGCTGGAAATCTTCCTCTAAACGAGATGACATTCATTCTTCTCAAAATTAAATTCATCAAAACTAATTTGCCTCCGAAGTTGGAATTACACTCAACTCACCCATGATGATGTCTTCTATGCAGCCAATAACGGAGTCGAATGCAGTGTCGGCGGCAGAGGAACTGCAAGAGGAATAGAAAACTGGATCATGATGTGCTTCTTGAATGAGCAGCATTTTTTATTATTATTTTATTAGGATTTCATATTTCAACCAACCTGGAAATGGCAAAGGTTTCGTCCTCCATGTCCCCCATGTCCACAATGTTCTCGCCGCAGCTCTGCACACCTGCTGCGGGTTGATGATGTTAGATGACGTGTGCTTTAAACTGCTACACAGTTTAGCGCGTCACAGCTGTGTACACTCACAAACCTTCGAAGTTTAGCTCTATACTCAACGAGAACGTCAACAAGACAGCTAGCGTAGCTCATGTTAGCTAAACACGTGCTTAAACACAAAATGCCCATATTTTCTGGAATGATGAAGAGAATTGAAACCGAGGTCAAGCGGCTATATTTTGCACTTACTTCTTCCCTGAATGTCCATGTTTGGGCAATAATGTAGACAAGTAAAATAGCGCAAGTGAGTCTGTTGTCAAGGAAACGAGCACCTGGTGCTACTAAGTGGTGTCCGACAGAAACAAGGGTGGGAAATTTCAAATTCCTACCTTCAAAACGCAGCCAGGGAAAATTTTATTTCATGAAAATATTGAAATTATTCACATTTGAGACGATACGTCAAATACAAATTACACTCGCAGCAATTGGTAAAATAAAACATAAATAAAATAAATAAAATAAGTAAAATAAATAAAATAAATAAAATAAATAAAATAAATAAAATAAATAAAATAAATAAAATAAATAAAATAAATAAAATAAATAAAATAAATAAAATAAATAAAATAAATAAAATAAATAAAATAAATAAAATAAATAAAATAAATAAAATAAATAAAATAAATAAAATAAATAAAATAAATAAAATAAATAAAATAAATAAAATAAATAAAATAAATAAAATAAATAAAATAAATAAAATAAATAAAATAAATAAAATAAATAAAATAAATAAAATAAATAAAATAAATAAAATAAATAAAATGAATAAAATGAATAAAATGAATAAAATGAATAAAATAAATAAAATAAATAAAATAAATAAAATATATAAAATAAATAAAATAAATATAATAAATATAATAAATATAATAAATAAAATAAATAAAATAAATAAAATAAATAAAATAAATAAAATAAATAAAATAAATAAAATAAATAAAATAAATAAAATAAATAAAATAAATAAAATAAATAAAATAAATAAAATAAATAAAATAAATAAAATAAATAAAATAAATAAAATAAATAAAATAAATAAAATAAATAAAATAAATAAAATAAATAAAATAAATAAAATAAATAAAATAAATAAAATAAATAAAATAAATAAAATAAATAAAATAAATAAAATAAATAAAATAAATAAAATAAATAAAATAAATAAAATAAATAAAATAAATAAAATAAATAAAATAAATAAAATAAATAAAATAAATAAAATAAATAAAATAAATAAAATAAATAAAATAAATAAAATAAATAAAATAAATAAAATAAATAAAATAAATAAAATAAATAAAATAAATAAAATAAATAAAATAAATAAAATAAATAAAATAAATAAAATAAATAAAATAAATAAAATAAATAAAATAAATAAAATAAATAAAATAAATAAAATAAATAAAATAAATAAAATAAATAAAATAAATAAAATAAATAAAATAAATAAAATAAATAAAATAAATAAAATAAATAAAATAAATAAAATAAATAAAATAAATAAAATAAATAAAATAAATAAAATAAATAAAATAAATAAAATAAATAAAATAAATAAAATAAATAAAACAAATAAAACAAATAAAACAAATAAAACAAATAAAATAAATAAAATAAATAAAATAAATAAAATAAATAAAATAAATAAAATAAATAAAATAAATAAAATAAATAAAATAAATAAAATAAATAAAATAAATAAAATAAATAAAATAAATAAAATAAATAAAATAAATAAAATAAATAAAATAAATAAAATAAATAAAATAAATAAAATAAATAAAATAAATAAAATAAATAAAATAAATAAAATAAATAAAATAAATAAAATAAATAAAATAAATAAAATAAATAAAATAAATAAAATAAATAAAATAAATAAAATAAATAAAATAAATAAAATAAATAAAATAAATAAAATAAATAAAATAAATAAAATAAATAAAATAAATAAAATAAATAAAATAAATAAAATAAATAAAATAAATAAAATAAATAAAATAAATAAAATAAATAAAATAAATAAAATAAATAAAATAAATAAAATAAATAAAATAAATAAAATAAATAAAATAAATAAAAAATAATAATAATAAAAATTTAAAAATTTAAGTGGAACAGGGAAAAACAAAAGGAATTTGTCGCAAAACGTTAAAAGTCCGACCAGAAGCTCTCACGAAACTTAAAATGTTATTTTATATTTTAATGTCAGTTTTACCAATAGTGGAACAAACCGCCCGGATGCGCTGAATAAAGTCAGGCGTGGGAAAGGCTCTGCTCGCGGAGGGATCGACGCCCCCAGCAGTATGGTGTCATGTCATCGCTGTAGTATTGACGTGCTCAGAATAACGTAAAAAAATTAAGCGATTAATGCTAATTTGCTCAAACTGTTTTTAAATACCAAATTTGCACACCTACAAGAGGCTTACGGCCATACTACCCTGAACACGCCCGATCTCGTCCGATCTCGGAAGCTAAGCAGGGTCGGGCCCGGTTAGTACTTGGATGGGAGACCGCCTGGGAATACCGGGTGCTGTAAGCTTTTTCTTTTTAGTTAGGTTAACTGTAAGTTTCTTTCTAATTAGTTAGGTTAACTGTAAGCTTTTTCTTAGTAGTTAGGTTAACTGTAAACCGGGGAAAGACATCATAAATTTGTCTCGAAAGGTTACAAGTCCGAGCAGAGGATCCCACAAAACTTAATGATATACCACAAAACATAATGATATACGTATATTCTATTTTAATGTCAGTTTTACCAATGGTGGAACAGATTGCCAGGATGCGCTGAATATCAGCGGGGCCCTTAAAGTCAAGCGCGGGAAGGGGTCTGCTACCGAAGGGATAGAAGCCCCTACCAGCATGGTGTCATGTCATCGCTCTATTGACGTGCTCGGAATAATGAAACAAATTTAAACAAATTTATTGCGAATTTATTGCGAATTTATTGCGAATTTATTGCGAATTTATTGCGAATTTATTGCGAATTTATTGCGAATTTATTGCGAATTTATTGCGAATTTATTGCGAATTTGCTTAAACTTTTTTTAAATAACAAGTTTGGACATAGACAAGAGGCTTACGGCCATACTACCCTGAACACGCCCGATCTCGTCCGATCTCGGAAGCTAAGCAGGGTCGGGCCCGGTTAGTACTTGGATGGGAGACCGCCTGGGAATACCGGGTGCTGTAAGCTTTTTCTTATTAGTTAGGTTAACTGTAAGCTTTTTCTTAGTAGTTAGGTTAACTGTAAACCAGGGAAAGACATCATAAATTTGTCTCGAAAGGTTACAAGTCCGACCAGAGGATCCCACAAAACTTAATGATATACTATATTCTATTTTAATGTCAGTTTTTACCAACGGCGGTACGAATTGCCCGGATGCGGTGAATATGGGCGTAGACCTTAAAGTCAAGCGTGGGAAGGGGTTTGCTACCGAAGGGATAGAAGCCCCTGCCAGCATGGAGTCATGTCATCGCTGTATTGACGTGCTCGGAATAATGAAACAAATATATTGCGAATTTGCTTAAACTATTTTTAAATAACAAGTTTGGACACAGACAAAATGCTTACGGCCATACTACCCTGAACACGCCCGATCTCGTTCGATCTCAGAAGCTAAGCAGGGTCGGGCCTGGTTAGTACTTGGATGGGAGACCGCCTGGGAATGCCAGGTGCTGTAAGCTTTTTGTTCTTAGATAGGTTAACTTCCACAGTCTTTTCTTATTAGCGCAAGGGAAAACAAGGGCACACAAAAATGTTTGTGCATGCCATAATTTTTGGCCTTCCCAAATTGTGTGGGTGTAAATCTGATCTGACAAAATGTAAAGGGCTACAATGTCACATGAACATACATTTATTCCAAATAACACAATCCAGGATACAACAATTCTTTGATAAATCACATGTTTGGGAACTCTGAGGTGAATTTTTTTAGTTGTTTAGTATTTCACTATTTTTTCCTGAACCTTGTCTTCAGCCACATAATCAATCAGTTACTCTTCTCAGATTCTCATTTAAGGTGCTCCAAATCAACAAACAGTATATAGACACTTAGCTTACTGAGCAATTCAAGTCATCGGCAGATATCCATCCTCCCAGTATACTTTAGTTTGTAGATTTATGTCATGCATATTGGTGGGTACATTTCTGCATTGCTTTTATAAACAATGCTAATTTCAGAAATTTTGAAAAACCAAGTCAAGCCAAATAGGCTTCAAGCAAAGGTGGGCAGTAACTAGGCCAAAATCCATATTCAAAAGGTAAATCTGAAGCAGTCTTGAATGTTTATAGGATGATACAGCCGATTTTGGAACGTTTTGTAAACAGGCAGACTTAAGAGTGCCATGTTCCTTGCAAAATGCATAAAAAAATAAATACAAACAGATGCCGCTACTCCTTGCAAAAAAACATTTAACTGATATACCATCCATTCACTGACCAATTGACTGCCAATGATAGCAATTGACATCCAAGCCGTTTTAATTGGGAGTCTGGAATGATCACTACAGGCCCTGCCGTCAAAATGTCTTGGCATCGATCACCCTGAATGGAGTTGAGCGAACAGAAATATTTATTCCAGTGGTCCTAATATCCGTTGGTTACTGTAAATATGGAAGTTTTCCTGGGAACTATTTGTAATTGTAGAGTCCTTACATTCACCACATGAAAATACTTTAAATAAAGCACTAGCAAGCAGAATTTGCTCAAAATCATGACTGTACTCCATTGAAGGATGCTTATTGGAAGCTGCTTCAGTATTTTCTCTGGTATGACCAAATATTGAACGTTTGTCGTTGTAAACCTAATTGGTTTTCTGACAATGACCAAATGTGTTGAAACTCCAAGTACTGGATCAACACAGGAATTGACACAAACTGAAGGATTATGGTACAACAAGGAGCAAAGACAAGAAGAATGCTACCTGGAGAACACAATAAATAGTAGATTTCCACCCAATGTAAGGGAAACCTAGCTCACATTGTCTGTACCTTAGGGTTAACACTGTACTTACAACAGCATTGTTATTACCACCCTGGTGTTTGAGATCCTAATGCGTTGGCCTGTAAAAAAAAAGTGGGCTCTAATTTGCAATCAGGTCCGCTAATTGGGTTCTGCAAACAAGATGTTTGTTGTAATCACATCACTTTTTTTGTTTCCCCTCCTTTCACGTATGCGCAGTTCAGGAGGATTCTTGTCTCGCTTCTGCTCAGAGAAACACAAGCGGAAGGAAGTGTAGCTATATGAGTGAAATCTCACGGAAACTCCGCTGTGATGGACTCCTGATCATCGCGTCCCCCCCATCGTTCCCATCCCGCACAGTTCTGGTAGGATCGCTGAGGCGCCGTCCTCTGGATTAGCTGGGCCGGAGGTGCTTAGAAGGGGAGTTGGCACTAGGGCTCGTTCATCTTTCCTCGCAGAAGTGGTGTCACGAGATGTGTGCAATGAGTCTGACGCGTGTCTGGATGTCTTGGCGACACAGGGGACACGTTTCTAACTGTAAGGCACAATCCATACATATACCCCTGGAAAGAGAGTAAAAATAAAGCTCAGTCATCACATTGACATTTGACTTCTCCATGTTTTGTGCTACTTTTGAAAATGTCAATGCGTACCCGTGTCTACAGGGTCGCAGTTCTGTGTCTGCCATGATATCACAGCACAACGTGCAGCAGTTGTCGCGGATGCTGACTTGTTTCAGTAAAGCCAGGCGCCGATGCCTACATAAAACACAAGCAAACAAAAAAGGCAACGACGCACGGTTTTACAACTGCAAGGCTTCCAGGATGAATCGGGTAATAATCAGACGATCAAAGTGTCCAAACACGTCAGTTAATCATGGAAACAGTATAATCTTGCCTTGTAAAATGACAACCAAATGCCGTCCAAATAAATGTGCTCATCTTACCTCGGTAGGATGATCTTTTCACTGGGTAATAGTGATGCAAAGTCGTTAAAGGTGCTGAATTTGACTGAAGGCGGGTGTCGGAAAGGCTTTGCCCCAAAGTTAAACTCACACTGCTGGTATGACATAAAACTGGCTGCCGCAAAAAAGCCGGACCTGACGGATAAAAGAGCGGCAACCAAAATAATCCATCGAGAGAACATGGAAAATAAAGCGATAAAACCACAAGTGTGAACTTACGTGGCAGAGGAGAAGACCTGTTTCTCTGGTGGCAGCTGTTGCCCATTTAAATAGAAGATCATCTGCTTTTTGCTGAGATCCAGGAGGAAGCCTACTGCATCTCCTACAACAAAATTCCACCAGCAACGTTGCAATTAGAACAGCATGTAGGTGTTAAAAAAAAATCTAAAAGCATCCTCCTCAGTCGTTTCCAAATGCATACCCTCCTTCCAGCAGGGGTGAGAGTGAGGTTTACTGCGAGCATTGTACCAGATGAGCTGCCTGCAGCCATCATATGCACACGAGTATTCGTCATCGCCGATCCCGTAACCCTCCTGAAAAACCCGTTGGCACATTAACGACACTTGTGGGAAGATAGGAAGAGAAATAGTTTAACAGATGATTAACAGAATTACATACATGGTTGAGGAACTTGCTGTCTTTGGTGGCCCATCCGATCTGCATCACGCCTGACGTGATGACAATGACCTCGTAGTACCACACGCCCGAATCCACGCAGAACGTACAACGCACACTCTCAAAGGAGGAGGCATCGCATCGGGCCTGTAATGGGTTAATATACATATATAATGCACATAATTTTAAACTAACAAAAGCATTTAGATGCAATTTTCTATGATAATCCATATATATTTTGTCATCTGACCACCGGAGGTACACTTTAAGTGTTTTTTTTTTTTGTTTAAAAAAAGGTTATATTTTTGGTTCAAAAATTGAAATATGTTCGGCTTTCTGAATATATTCAAAATCGATAGGATGAATCGAATGAAACTGTGCAATAACTTTGGGGTGTGCAATAACAATGTGCAATATCTTAGATTGTGCAATAGAATTCTACCTTGCCCATACGTTTTTATATTTTTATATTACTTATTTATGTTTTTACTGGGAAAACGCACTTTGTGAAGTAGCACCACCAATTTCTTTATACGCAGGTGTATATAATGACAATAAAGGCTTTTGATTGATTGATTGATTGAGAACGATACAAACGAGTGGGGACGTTTTTAGACAAATGTATTTTCTTTTCCGGCAAAGATTGTAATAAGAATAGGTATAAGGTGAATGTGTCATGTTGAAGTGAAACAAAAAACAATTCTTTAGTATGTATTCTAGCATGACTATAAACGTGAGAATTATTTTAGCCAGTCTGACCTCTAACCCACTGGGGGAGATCTTGAGGTACTCGCTGACGTCGTTGCTGTTGAGCATGGCGTTGATATGGGTGAGGTTGACCTTCTCGTAGGTAAACTGCCGCCCTTCTTTTAAGACTGGACAAAGAAGCAGCATACTGTCCTCATTTCGGACTCACCCACGCAAAAACAAAAGTAACGGAAATTGTGGAACCCACGGGCGTACTCACACAGGTTGTCTAAGCTCCACTGTGAGCAGAATCCGACCTGTCTTTTTAGGTACTCGGCGTGCTCTGCCCACGATTCCAGGACAGCCAGTCTCTTGCTGATGCTAGAGGCTGATACTGTCAGCTTGTTTTCACCTGAGGGTAAGAAATGCATTGTCGTTAGGAGGATTTTGCTCATCATCAGCAAGTCACGGAAGCGGCTGAGTGTTCTTACTAGTCTGAGAAAATTTTTCCAAGGCAATCAGAGCAAACAGCATGACAGTGGGGTGCGCTTCAGAGCTCTAAGGAGAAAATATGAAAGTCATTTATTTGCAAATTTCCAGAGACGGCAACTACAGTTACGGGTTGATGCAAGATTTTAAAGCTTTTTCAAGATTTAGCATGCAAAAAGAAACATTTAAATTCAACTAGTGAGTTTAATAGGTCTTCTACAGCCGGTATTATGCTCACCATGCTCTCAAGAAGGTACTCGAGAGTTCCGGGGTTCAACAGTCCAATGCTGGCTGGTCCTTTGGAAAGAAGATACAAAATCAGTGACACGACAGCAGGGAATTGTTCGAGTGCAAAATAAGAGTGTCAACGGACCAGCAAGTTTCTCAGCCAGACATCCGAGGACAGCGGTGGTGTTTCTGTGTTTGGAAGGGCTCAGAGCGTCCTGTTGGGCCACAGTCGCACTCAGACTCAGCATGTCCGACAGTTTCTGGAGAGCATCCTAAACACATTGGGATTTCTTTTAAAGACGGTGACACTGGAGAGAAATGTTTCAACTAAATTGCTTTTTTTGTTTTGTTTTACGATTAACTCAGTGGCGGCCGTTGACAATGACAGACATCCATTTCAGCCAAATTGGCAAGAATGGCTGTGAATGCCAATTTGCTGCTAACCCTCTTCCATTCAAAACTGATTGGACTTCAGAGACGTCAACATTCCTTCGCCGTTTATGACAAAAACTTGTTTCACAGCATATTTCTAAGAAAGTCATTAGGTTCGGTTTGGGGAAGCTTTAATGCATTTTACATGATTTCCCCGGTGAGACATTTAGGCCCATAAATATCAGAACAATCGATACAATTGTGACTTTAAACACGACCGCAATAGATTTGTAATAAAAAGAGGGAGCGGGCTTCTAACAGTATATGCACGTCACGTTTCTAACCTTTGTAGGCAGGGGACATTCATCCAACAGTAGGGTGATTACTGCAGGGCCAAGCGGGTCATCTAATGGTATCACTCGAATTAAAGACTGGACAACTTCCAGCCAACCATCATCTAATGGAGAAGACAGACATGATTAATTTGAAATGCATCTGGCAAATATCTCTGCAATCATTGTGTCATTCATTAGGATTGAGCAAGATTAATGCCACCGTTGCTGAATAAATCAGGCATTTGCATCTATTACAACAAAGGTCACGACTTGAGAAAATACAGCACTTCTCAATTGAGCAGCGATTTCTTAGTTGGTTTTTTTGCATGATTATATCATCAAGACATATAGCTGTGTGAGATGTGATCAATTCCAAAAAGCATACTTCTTACCTGTCTCAGCCATTTCATGTAAAGTGATCATTGAGTAAGGTGGTTCTTGATCACTATTTAAAACAAAAGACATTGTTGTTCAAATACCGTGAAAGCAGTAACATTCCTTAGTATAGTTATAGCACATAGTAAGTAACAGAAATGGTATAAAAATTTGATATTAAGATATATATTGTGGTGTCATTGAACATACAGAAAAACAAAATTACCAATAATTTTAAATGTGAGGGCATAATCAGGATCAGCGGCATCAATTAATTATTTATATACAAGTATGTATGTGTATGTATTTATATATATGTAGATATATGTATATGCATATGTATATGTGTATGTATATGCATATGTATGTGTATGTATATATATATATGTGTATATATATATACATACATATATATAGTATATATATATATATATATATATATATATATATACGTATATATATATATATATATATATTTATTTCAGCAACACACTTGTTTATTTATTAACTTATTTATTACCTATTTATTTATGTCTAAAATGTATTTTCCTGTGTCTGTAGTTATCTAATTTAATCTAACTAACAGTGTGGATCCCACTTTATTTTATAAAAACAAATGTATTAAAGAGTAGAATGGAACCATTGTTTTTTGTATTGTTTTAAATATGTAAATAACTATGTATTCAGCTATAATAGTTATTTTTTTCACTACAGCTCCAGTGGAATTTCAAAAAAAACTTTGTCATTGAACTTTAGTGAAATGGATGGGTAAAGAAAGATCTTTGTTAGTTTAGAAAAGACATTTGTTATGTATTATATTTTATAGTTAAAGCAGCCAGTGGCAAAAGGCTTAGCTTACTTGTCAACAAGCGTCCTGATGACAGCCAGCGTGTCCAGCACAAGGCCGTCCACGTTTTGCTTCTTTCGTCTCGGCTCGTGAGGCCCACGTCCCCTCCGCGGCGGTCTAACCGGGTCTCTCGGGCGACCGCTACGAGATTCTCGCACATCTATGGCCATGGCTGTGGGCGTACCGTGGTCCGCCTGCCTGGCCTGTCCTCGGGATGCTCTCGACGTTCTTTGGTGGGAATTTTCTGTGTCGCTGTCATCCCGGCACACGCAGCTGTTACCCATATTTCCGGAAGCGGCTAGGGGCTCCCGCAGGGTAGGAAAGGAAAGGGAAAGTACAACCCGCACGAGGCTCCTGCAGGCACAGTAAGCGATCCAGGCAGCTACTATCATATCATTTGAAGAGCTCGGCAATGGAGGGTTCCGGTTCCCGTCCCAAAGGGCAAGGTTGGATCGCTGCGGATAATCATAGCGATTCCAAGCATCCACTTGGGAAGAAATTCACACACTAGCAACTGCGTTACCAACGCAGTTGAGGGTCAGGTGATGGATGGGATGAAGTCATTTGAACATCGTAGGCATCTCAAAGTTTAGATCCAGAGGTCATCCTGGTCTCACAAACTTTGGAATGCTTCGGGACACACAAAGAACAGGTCCTGTTAAAATACCATCTTAATCAGTTTTATTCCATTGAGAAGAATTGGCTCAAAAGGCACGGTAAAAGTAATCAAATAACTCTGATTGAAATACGTCCCTTTGTGTAGAACGGAGCGAATTAGATGAAAAACCAAAACGCTACTAGTGTTCCTGACAGAACACTCACAGAGTTAGCCTGTTAGCTTGCTAGCCACCCACTAAGCAACACGGTAGCAGCTCTAAATCAAACCACGAGGCTTAAAATTCGTATCGATCAATGCCAATTACGAGTTTAATCACAGACACGTCCACACCCACGTCTAATTCACGTGAAAATACTGCAGCACCTACATAAACCATGCTACAAAGTAGCCGGAATGAGGTTTCTAGCTTCGATGGGTAAGGGCTAACCGCGACTGTCAAAACCGAACAAGTTGGAATCAACTAGTCTTATTCTCCGTACGGCCGATCAGCAACTGGAAGACAATTTACCTGAAAGACAGAATCACGTCACACACATTTGCCGATGACGACAATGACATCATCCATATGCCCACTGGTGAAATGTGTCGCGCACGACGGAAAATGCGAGACAGCCGCCGAGCTTTACAGTTCCGTAGCGTCAACAGAAAGCAATAGGAGCAGAACCCTGGGCCACCAGTGGGGGATGCCTCAGACGAATTGGAATTTTGAAACATTTAAAATAAAACCTTGGAGTGGAAACCTGTAATCGAAAGTCATTTGTGGGCAATTGTATGACATGGAATCTAAATCTTCACAATACACAGTGACGCAAGGTCTCAATGATAATTATATTTAGATTTTTTCAGTTATACTATATTTTTATATATTTCCTTTTCATTACTACGTGTTTTGCATTATTATTATTATTATTATTATTATTATTATTATTATTATTATTATTATATACACTAAGAAAGACATTATACATGATACATGATTATACATGATTCTGGCAAATGGAGTAAATAGACAACCCATTATAGTGACATTTAGATCATTGAGAAATTGACCAAATCAGACATATAAACCACACCTCTCACTCTCATCTCAAACTTTAAATGCAAGTGTAAATATTCATTTAAGGACCACAATATGCAGCCAGAGTGGTTGGAAAGTTGGCCCCACAGTTCTGAGGTTGAGGCTTCGATCCCTTCCTGTGTGAAGTTTGCATATTCCCCCCGGGCTTGTGTGGGTTTTCTCTAGGTACACCGGTTTCCTCCCACAACCCCAAAAAACATGCAGCGTAGGCTGGTTAAACACTCTGAATTGCCCCTGGATATGAGTGTGATCGTGAATGGTTGTCCATCTCCTTGTGCCGTGCGATTGGCTGTCCATCAATTTAGGGTGTCCCCTGCCTCGTGCCCATAGTTAGCTGAGACAGGCTCCAGCACCCCCACACCCCCTGTAAGGATAAGCGGTAGAGAAAATCAATGAATAGGGAGCCAAATAAAAAGCTTATATACATTTTTTGGCTGCCATCCACAGTGATAAGATTTTGAGCGCAATCAATAGCCGTAAACTAGTTAAGACAATCGAACAGTGCCTGAGACATGTATGCATGCATGCCTTTAATTTTGATCAGTTAACAGATTTACAGAAATGTTGCTGCCACATTTTCTCAAAACTTCACAATGAATCAAGGCTATCACCGTGGATCATGAATTTAGAGCCATTGTGACCATGTGTTCACATAGTGTGTTGTAAATTGGGACTGTCAAAGACTCTGCTGCGGTCAAGGGTGGTGTTGAAGCAATTGTCTTGGTACATCCCACACATGCTCAGGTTTTTGGTGAATTTCTGTGATTTGGGGAAGAATATGCATGGTGTTGTTTCAATAGTGGGAGGTTGCAGGCCGTAGTCATTGGAGGTGGTCCTGTAAAGAGGATTCTGAGGTTTGGCCCACTGAGTTGGAGCTGTGCCAGGCGAGGATGGAGTGTTGGCACAGGAAAAAATTGGGTTTCCAGGTTTGAGCCACATTTGCATTTGTGTGTTTTCTGCTTGTTCTATGTTCGGGCTTGACATCTCCGAAGTGGTGACTATATGAAAACATAGAAGAATAAAGAAAATACACATTTGATCATTCCACAGAATTAAAACATTTTGATGTAGTTGTAGAATTACCCGTGCTGTGGATATAATTAATGCAATACAATCAGAACAAGTTGTTTTCGGTTGGGAAAGACTGTCTTCCCTTCACAGGTTCGAGATGCCATATTATTTGAGGTAATTTGGCTTTCATTTGCTAAATTACTGTATTACAGAGGAAACTTGCCATTATTCTCAACGAGTTGCGTTTAGCATTTTTTTTCTTTGTCATTGCAGTGAGATATCAACAGATGACGCCATTTTGTGACGTGATGATGTTATCCCAATTCGAGACAATGTCATGAGAAAAATAAAAAAATAGTGTGAATGGAGTTATTGGAGTAATGAATAATTACGACAATATTTTTTGCTTCAACTTCGATGTCACATTTAATGTTATTAATAAACATCAAACAACATTAACATTAGAGAAGCCTTACTAAAAACAAAAATCGGAAATATTAAAGTCGCTGCTAAATTAAAGTTTACATAAAAATTATTAGTTTGAAAAACCTACCACTAATTCGCCAATCCGCCAACCTTGCGTCGTTTTTCCTCTAGTTTACAGTCCTGTCAAGTTTCCATAGCGACCAGTAAACAAAAAGGCGAGTTTTAAATAAAATAGTCAAAAATTACCACTACTCCAAATTTTGGGGGAAACAGTTAAACGCTTAAAAATGTGTTTTGAATAACCCTTGCACCTAAATATTATAATTGCCCACAATAGCGTGGCGTGTCGTAATACGTCATCGCCACGCGTCGGCCAATGACGTTCACATAAATGCGCCAATCTTAAACCGAAAGGAGCAACCTGTCTCTGTTTTGTATTTTGAATGTATCTAAGTGTTAGTACTGGGGCACAGGCTAAGGATACACTCCATTTTTTTCTAGTTGCGGTTCCTTGAAGATTAAAGCAGGAGTCGTTCTTACTATGGACAGTGAAATCCAACGAGACGGTCGAGTTCTGGATCTCACTGATGATGCCTGGAGGGAGGATAGGTTACCATATGAGGACGTCACCATCCCGCTGGTAAGTCAACGTCAGGGATTTTGACAAAGAAACTAAATATAAACGACATTGTTCTTGAGTTAAGGTTAATGTCAAATTTCTCCAGACGAATTTTACGTTTTTAACGTTGTTCTAGAACAGGGGTGTCCATAGTTGTTCGCAAAAGAGCCGCTGTGGGTGCAGGTTTTTTGTTCTAAACCAGGGGTCGGGAACCTTTTTGACGAAGAGAGCCATAAACAATTCATATTTTGAAACATTATTCCTTGAGAGCCATACTCAGAATTTAAAAGTAAAAATACATGAAAATGTGTGCATTTATTAATCATTTCACCACTTTGAAAGTAAAAAAAAGTCTGAATTCTTTTAAGAATATTTTTTCACGGTTGCTAATCAATGAGTATCAATGAGAGTAAGCATGCAGAAGAGTATAATGAAGAAAAATTATGATTAAAAAGGCGCTAGAGATAGTCTTGGCGCCACAGTGTGACGCTCCCATTGGTGCGTTCGGGGCTTAGGTGGTCTCTCACCAGCGGTTCCCATATTTTACCACACAGGTTAGCAGAGAGCCATATACACCCATCAAAAGAGCCACATATGGCTCCCGAGCCATAGGTTCCCTACCCCTGTTCTAAACAATACTGCAGTTATTTTAATCAATGAAATTTCTGCTGAGACCAAGAAATCATGTTAATATACGGATTGCACTGGTAAAACACCAGATCGGTGCAAAGAAGTCCTCTCCATCAGTTGCAATGTAACCCTCGCCCACTGCTGCCCTTTCTAAGATAGTTTGGACGTCTCTGTTCTACAGGAAATATTATGTCTTGGGGGCCCACGACTAGTAATTCGATTCCAGTAATCTAATTTAATCTTTTCTGTTTATCAGAGTGAACTCCCTGAGGCTGAACAGGACAACGGGGGCTCCACAGAGTCCGTGAAGGAGCAAGAGATGAAGTGGACAGACCTCGGCCTACAGAGTCTCCACGAAAACACTCCAAACATAGGGAGTTAAATTGCGACCTGATACTAAAACATCAGCTAGATTTACCGTCTGGGTTTGTTGAGGTATTTTATTCCGCTCATCCTACTTGCAATGGTGGTTTGCAACATGAAAATTTAATAATATGATCTCATGATTACTTATGGATAGATTACAGTTATTGCTGTTCCTTGCTATGTAAGAGGACAAAGGTTCCTGTCTACATATCAAATGTCAATGTGGTGTCTTTAATGTAATTAAAGCCTAAAATACACATGATTTCCATCCTGCCATCCAGTAACCCAAGTTTTCTTTAGAAGATGCTTACTCGTCAATGTGTCTATGTAAGCTTGTGAATAAGGTCATGTGGTCCATTCCCTTGAAGGACTGATGGATGCCTGTAGGAGCCTCCCAGACGATCCCATAATGTGAAGTACTGCCCATAGTTGTAGTTGAAAAAAAGGTGATGATCCACATGGTGAGCGGCACCATTTATAAAACCTATTAATGGGCCAGGGATGCGGAAGTCCCCGTCGTGAATAGAAATGGTCCAGATATTGACGAAGACGAAGAGGGACAGGTAAACAACCTGAAATACCCCAAATGAAAATAAAAAGGAAGATTTCACATGTTGCAGTGAATCAAATCTGAAAACTGTAATTCAATAATTCACCTTGTGGAGGGGGAAAATGAAAGGATAAATGTGGTAAGGTAAACTCTGCAGAAAGCCGTCAAGTGGGTGGAAGGCGTGGCTGGCAAACGGTGAAGGGATCTTGAATATGTGATGCTGCTTGTGGAGGTACTGATGATAGGAGAATTCAAAAACAAGTACTAGTAAATCTTACGAGGTCAATAAATCATCCCAGTCTAGTGAAAGCTAAAACATTTCTCCCTTAAGACACCCAGTATATTATCCTCTGTAAATAAGCTAATGTCTGGTTCATCACTTTGTAAGAAGCGTGAACCTATCTTGGTTCCAACTTATACACACACTTCTTTTTGTTTTCCTAAAACGTGAGACCAATATAAATCATTTTTACATTTTCTATCAGTATTGTGACCCTCTGGACATAGTCTAAGGCAGAGGTGCCTGTTACATAGATCGGCAAGGTACTATTGGTAGATCGCATGGCAATAACATTTTGATCCCTCCCCTCTGTCGATTTCTTTAGCTAGGCTCTTATAAAATTGGCATGTCCGCAGTAAGGTTTAGAGTGAATCGCTAAAGCTCCCATGCAGCTTGATAGAGTCCAATGCCAGGTATATCATTACATAATTGCTGACCTTTGTCAGTGGCCTGTAAAAAAGATAGATTGTGGCAGGTGGAACAAAAAGCTGCACCGCAGCGGCCCTCTAGGACTGCTTTCCCCACCCCTCCTAACCCTAACGAGAAAGTAGATCACGGGAGGTTGGCTCATTTAAAAAAAAAAGTAGATCTTGGAACAAAAAAGTGTGAGCGCTCCTGGTCTTTGCAAAGCATGGGAAATCTTTTATGGTCCAATGGACTACAAAAAGCCTTGTTAACTTAACTCATTTCTATATACAGATAGACCTACCCAAAATGCTACATTAGATTCAAGTTCAAATCACTGAGAGTACAATTCTGCCTCTATTAATTACTAACCAAATTGATTTGAAAACGGTCTTCCAAATTATTAAAGTGAAGGGCTATAACCTGCCTTATAAATGCTCCTATGATGCATGCAACGGTGTATCCAGTAGATGCACAGATCTGTGAAGAACAGCATCCCAGCAATGCTGAATAACACTCCAGGCCAGCCTGACATAAAAACAAAGTGTTTGGGTATTATGATACAATTTTTATTTACATATCGCCGTTTAGAAAACATTATTTAGTGTCTCTTCTTTCATGAAATGGGCCCCTCACCCTGAGGAGATCGGCTGATGTCATCAAAAAGTTGACTGTGTCCTCTAATCTCCAGAAAGAAAAGCGCCACTGTGGGGAAACTCATCCAAAAGAGGGACATGGTTGAAAGTTGGATTTCTCTACTCACCTGGTTCTATAATTGGAGTAAAAAAAGGGATTATGCTCTTTCAGAAAATTAAGATGATGACAAAACTTTAGTATTAAGAGTTGATGTTGTCCACAACCTCAATAAAGAGTGGATGCTTCATGAGCCTGTGGTCAAATACACAGTAGAAATTTACTGCAGCAAAGAGCAGGTAAAGAAGTTGTGCTCCCAAGTTGGTCAGCAGGCTCAGGCTGAGCAATTGACGTAAAGCCCAGTCCTCGGGCCACAATGATGGGTAAACATAGGGAGTGAAGACATAGTAGTCGGCAACTTTCAGCACATGATCCATGCCACTTGAAGGTGTTAAAATGAGAAGCAAAATGCTCATTTAAGGAACCAGAAATTGGCATCAACACATTGAAAAAATACATTTTCATGGTTTGCTATGCAGAACTTACCCCTTTTTGAGGCCAGCTATGAATAATTCATAGAAAGTAGGACCCCCCACCCCTTTCAGCTCACGTTTATTTGGAACAATCCCCAATAAAATGACATGCAGACTGCACCACACGCCACTTTGGTCTGAATCTTAAAATAAACATTTAGTAAAACGACACTACTCTGTCTTTGCTTTTTTTTCTGCAGTCATGTGGCACGGGTGTGTTAGGAGGGATTCACAGACACATTCTAGAGCTGAAACAAGATCCCAGCATGCTCAGCAAATAACTCATTCTCAGATTCGTCTTTTATGGTGTCAGCTATGATTGGCTGTATCTATCTTCAAATATTAAATAATCTCAGCAAGTTTTTGTCCTGAACAAGTTACCTCTCATTTCTTGATTAGAAAATTATTTGACTGGGGATGCTGGGTCCTATTTCAACAGATCATTTTGCCATTTCACTTAGTCACAGTGATTGTGTTATGTGGTTTTGCTTGGAGGAGGAAAAGCACATATCAAAATGTCAAATAGGTCTTTTACAGCCTGTCAAATTTCAGATACACACCATAAGTAAACACATCCTCTCAAAATTCAGTGCATTCATGAAAAAGTAAAGATTGACAATCATATGCTTTTGCATCATATGAGCAAGTATTTCCATGTATATTTTAATGTCTCTTAGTAAGATTTTTACGAAAGGAAATTGATGGTAGGCGGGCCGAATGAATAAATAAATGAAATTGATGGGAATTCACCTTGGGCAAAAGTGGTCTATGGGGCTCTATGTCTCCATCTACAGGCAGCATGCCACTGTGCAGATATATTTCTTACTTTTCGTGGTGTTGCAATTATACACGATTTTTATTTCATACGACTTTTGTATTAGTTTTCCATACAAATATATTTGTTTATGTAGTTTCTTTGGGTACTTTACTACCAGTTTGGAGTATTAACATGCGTGTTAGGTTCCTTAAATACTCATTCAACACAAGATACAAAAGAAGATAAATGATCAGTGAGTGAAGGCATTCATATTTTCATACTAATGAAAGTATAAATGTGAATACATAACAGTAGCCTACAAGAAGAATAGGTTCACATCCTGATGAGTTAGCATGACTTGACATTATAATCGCATAGAGTGGGGAGTGCAAAACAATGTGATCATCACAGAAGACTTGAAAGACTCTCTTTGGTGTTTCATGTTGATTTCTTGGCGATCCTTTTTTGGTTGGATTTTGAGCCTTCCTGCGAATGCCGTTTTCAAGCGGCATCGGGTAAACAATCATTAGTCAACCTTGAGAAACACACACTTGTCTCTGTTGTACACAAACTAGCACAAATAAACACAAGAGCCATGTGAACGAGTGTGTTATTTTCCCACTGCACACGTTCCTAGACGGAACGCCACTCGCTTCACTAGAATCACCTATTTACGGTTTTGTCCACGCAATTGCGACTGTGTGCAAATGGGCGGGGCCACGCGGCGCTTTCGTCTGACTGTGCCGTGCGCAGCGCTCTTTGATGGCGTCACACGAAACAACGAATGTTTTTGAAATAGTATCCCGTTTTTTTGTATTTATACATAATTTTAAAACGTTTTAGATAGTATATGTACATTATTTTAAGTTTATTAAAAAACTCATCCACTTTTAATGTTTGAAAATGAGAAAGGAAAATCTGATCTTTGAAATATAAGGTTGAAGTTTGTCAATATATGAGTTAAACTGCAATTTAGTGTCACTTTTTTTCAGTGCAACTTGATGTGATTTTGTATTAATTAATTTGTCTTCAATACGAAGAAGGTTAGCCCAGTTTTATTTGGTATAATGTATTCAAATGTTGATATTGGTGTAAAAATTGCAAAACTGAATAAACAATATGGTCATTCTTATTTGACGAATTCGTAGTTATAATTTTTATAGTAAATATATGTTTTTATTAAACAACGAAAGAAAAATAACTCAAATTAAACATTGAATGACCCCAGAGAGGAAATGACCTTACATAACATGTCCAGAAAACACACAAACATTAATAAAAAAAAAGTCGTGTGCACAAAGCCTTTGTTATCTTTCATGACAACCGTTAGTAACAAGAAAAGAATTTTGCACACGTCCCCACTGCTCACTGAACACTATAAAAGAGCAGATTCAGCTTCACCGGTCACATCAACGAGACCTGACAACCTGTCACTACTCTCTCCATCCACCTTTGAAGAAAGCCTCCAGCTCACAAAATGGACCCTTGCGATTGCTCCAAGAGTGAGTATGGCCTAACAATTATTCATCATCGTGATCGTGTTAAACACGTAAATTTGACCTTGAGTTTTTTTTTGTCT
The DNA here is from genome assembly GCF_051989625.1 of Stigmatopora argus. Classification (NCBI taxonomy): domain Eukaryota; kingdom Metazoa; phylum Chordata; class Actinopteri; order Syngnathiformes; family Syngnathidae; genus Stigmatopora; species Stigmatopora argus. The sequence continues at coordinate 12,165,122 of NC_135389.1, read as the reverse complement.
TTGTACAGCTGGAACCTGCAAATGTGCTGGGTCCTGTGCATGCACTAACTGCTCTTGCACCACTTGCAAGAAGAGTAAGTTTAGCCAAGGATTTCTCAGGAGTGGGATTTTCGTGGGTTTGTTGCTAAAGCTGTTTCGTGTCTTCGTTCTGCAGGCTGCTGCTCTTGTTGTCCCACTGGATGCAGCAAATGTGCGTCAGGCTGCGTGTGCAAAGGGAAGACATGTGACACGAGTTGTTGTCAGTGAGGGGACTTTGATCTTCTCCTTGCTTTCTGTCTATATTTGTTTATTTTTGTTCAATGCTTAAATAAAGGTTTACCTTTTTAATGTACCTTTTTGGTGTAGATCATATTTTGTTTTGACTGCTCGGCACCCAATGTGCTTGTTCCAATTTAGCTCAATAGGAGAGGGTAAGATGTTAAATTGTTGCCAATTTAAAAACAAACTTTTCCACTTTCATTAATGGCAATAAAATTTAATCAATTTTTAATTCTGATTGCTTTAGTGCCGTATTCAATAAGTGTCCCTCTTTTCCTAAGTGCTACCACATACTTTTACCTGGGTGAATGAGTTGGAAAATAATACATATTGGGCAAAAAAAGTGGCTGCCATTAACAGCAATAGACGTCCAATGCAGTTTTGACAGTCTGGCAGTGATTGATTACTGAAACTTGAAACATGATCACTCAAACCCAGCCTTTTCAGTTGAAATACATTTGTCTACAGCTATCAAAGGCAGTAAATAGTTTTGGGGCTAGTAGCAACAAAACAATCCTGTGCTGTGAAGACATTACATAAAATATATTTCTACTAAAAGAGAAAATGTCCAACAGCAGCAAAAAAAAGTCAAGAAAATCACAACCAAGATTACTGGATGGATTATTTTTTTTTATATAGAAATGTATTCATGAAAAACCAAATACTGAAATTCTATGCAACTTTCATACATTGATTTCAACATGCCAGCTTTTGACAGCGAAGCTAATGGAGAAAACTGTGTTAAAATGACTATTGCTATCTAGTGTTGTGTCTGAGAAGTTTAAAATAATGTGGGTTCATTTAAGGCTATCGTGCGAGGTTGAAATGCGTTAATCAAACCTAAATTTGTATCAATCAACACAACGAAGTCGAAAGTTGTTTTAATTCGCTGTTACTATCTCCGGAAAGAAAAATATCTGTTGACTGTAATTCCCTACCGGAAGCAAAAGCGACGAACACCAGCAGTTAAATCCGAAAGTAGCCTGTGTTTACACTTCCGGGTGGTTTGGACGCCATGGTGGATAATCAGTAGCGTCTGCTTTCCCGAAAAATCTTAATTTTGAACAAAATCAGAATGCCGAAAGTTGTGTCTCGAAGTGTTGTGTGCTCGGACACTCGAGACCGGGAAGAATACGACGACGGAGAGAAGCCCCTCCACGTCTACTACTGCCTGTGTGGCCAGATGGTGCTAGTCCTGGACTGCCAGCTGGAGAAGCTGCCCATGAGACCCCGAGACCGAGCCCGGGTGATCGACAGCGTCAAACACGCGCACAAATTCTGCAACGTGGAGCAGGACGAGAACACGTACATCAAGAGAGCCGAGGGCATCGAGCGGCAGTACCGCAAAAAGTGCGGCAAGTGCGGCCTGCTTCTCTTCTACCAGCACCAGGATAAGAACACCCAGGCCACCTTCGTCGTGGAAGGAGCCGTGGTTAAATTCGGACAGGGCATCGGCAACACCAGCGTGTACAGCCAAAAGCAGCCCGAGGCACCGAAGAAGGTCCGCGTGATGATGACGAAACGTACCAAAGACATGGGAAAGTTCAGCTCCGTCACCGTGTCCACCATCGATGAAGAGGAGGAGGAGATCGAGGCCAGGGAAGTGGCCGACTCCTATGCCCAGAATGCCAAAGTCATCGAGAAGCAGCTGGAGAGGAAGGGCATGAGCAAGAGGAGGCTTCAGGAACTGGCTGAACTGGAGGCCAAGAGGGCCAAGATGAAGGGCACCCTCATTGACAATCAGTTCAAGTAGAGAAAATAAGATGGAGCATCAGTGGGACTTAGGCAGCGATTTTTTCCAAATATATGTTTAGATTTGGTAGTGTTGTGCTGGGCCCGTTTTTCTGGGTTCACCCGCGTCCTCCCGAGTTTTGAGACATGAACTTGTTAAGTGAAGATGTGATACAAATTTTTGGGTATCTATGGTTGGCTTGCTATCAAGAGGCTTCTGTGTGCACCGCTTGTTGCTGAAAGGCAGCTGGGATTGGTCTCAAAATGAGAAGGGCAGTAAAAAATATATTTTTTGACCTATTAAACAATTTGATATTTTGAAAATATTTTTGTTCATGTTTTCTGATGAAAGTCTTTTGAAATAATACTGTTAAAACCACAAGTGTAAATAACATGTCACACAACACAAGAAGTTGCACTCAGAGCCATACTTAATGTTATTCACTAATATACATGTTTTTATGTAATAAACCCACGCTATGACTTTACCGTTGTGTTTTGATGGGGATAGACACCTGCATAAATAAATAATATAAGGGGTGTGTCAGATCTGATCAAGTGATTTGGGGAAAAAGTCCCAATCGTGTCATTTTCAGACAATTGAAATCGGGTGACAGATCAGATTTGTATGTATTTTTATCATAAATTTTCAAAAGCTACAAAATCCTTAGTTTAAAGTTCAAATATAAATATGCTTTATACCAGGGGTAGGGAACCTATGGCTCGGGAGCCACATGTGGCTCTTTTGATGGGTGCATCTGGCTCTTTGCTAACCTGTGAGCTAAAATATGGAAATTGCTGTTGACAGAACTGAGATATTACATTTAGAACTGCTTTAATCTTCATTTTTTTTTTGCTTTAATCTTCATTTTTTTTGCAGTAGACTCTTCTGGAATGCACCCTCTCATTGATTAGCAACAGCATAAGAATCTTTTAAAAAATATTCAGTTTTTTCCACTTTAAAAGTGGTGAAATTACCCCCCAAAAATTGAAAAGGCACTCGTTTACATGTAGGTATTTTGACTTTTAAATTCGTAGTATGGCTCACAAGGAATAACATTTGAAAATATGAATTGTTTGTGGCTCTCTTCGTCAAAAAGGTTCCCGACCCCTGCTTTATACTAACAAATATCCATAGCTGGTTTCAGCTTGTGTGGATTTTTTCCCCCCGGGTTTCCTCTCACATCCCAAAAACATGCAGGATAAGCTGGTTGAACACTCTAAATCAGGGTGTGGCAAACATGTGGCTCTCGAGTCGCATGCGGCTCCAGGTCAAAATGAATGTGGCTCTTTGCTTCTTATCATATTTTGTTTAATACTGGGGCTCTTTGCCTCATAGTTGATCTGTTAACTCTGGCTAAGTTGTGAGGATAAGCAGTTCAGAAATTGAGTTAATATTTTAAATTGCTATTAACCTTTACACTACTAGAACGTATACTATATATTGTGTCTCCTTGTAGAACTGCACTACTATTCTTGACCAGGTGGGGGAGTAAATGGATTATCCTGTCCCTTTTGGCAGGCGAGCAAGTGTGACATCCCGGGCAGTCCTGTAGCCTCGTCCAATCAGCGTCTCTCCTGAAGTGCCGGGGCAAATAACATCCAGTAGTGCTGGATATCGCGGTATATACTCAAGATATTTTCAGCAAGACGATCAGAGGAGTCCGGATTTAAATTCCTCTCTTCATAGAACAGGTAAGAAGGAAGGAATTACTGCTACTCCATGCGAAATAGTCAAACGAGTATCTGCAAGCGTGTCACTACTTGTCCATGTGAGTTAGCATTAGCTTGTGAGGTAACGGCTCATCGCCGGGCTTTGAATGACACTTTTAAAGTAGCCAAAGCAATGTGTCACCGACCCACAGAGGCATGGATGCGGAAGGCTTTGGGGAGCTGCTGCAGCAGGCCGTGCAGCTGGCTGCAGAGACGGAAGCCGTGTCCGAGCTTCCCCACGTTGAGCGGAACCTTCAGGAAATCCAACAGGCGGGCGAGCGGCTTCGATCCCGCACGCTCACCCGCACCTCGCAGGATGCTGCAGACGTCAAAGCGTAAGGAATGAATCCTAAAATTAATTTAAGCGTAGTCGAATTGCTTAAAACCTCTCATCTGTCGCTATATGTGGTGCCTTCCCTGATCTCATCTCATTTTCTGAACCGCTTTATCCTCACTAGGGTCGTGGGGGGTGCTGGAGCCAATCCCAGCTGACTTGGGGCAGAGGCGGGGCACACCCTGAATTGGTGGCCAGCCAATCGCAGGGCACAAGGAGACAAACAACCATTCACGCTCACACTCATGCCCAGGGGGTATTTAGAGCGTCCAATTAGCCTACCCTGCATGTCTTCGGAATCTGGGATGAAACCGGAGTACCCGGAGAAACCCTACGCAGGCCCGGGGAAAATATGCAAACTCCACACAGGGGGGCCGACCTCGATTCGAACCCAGGTCCTCCACCGTGAGGCCAACGCGCTAACCACTTGCGCCGCCTGCCTTCCCGGATGTCGTCACATATTATTTTATGGGGTATACTCTTCTCGTCAAGCAATTTGACCACTTATTCATGTTGACTACTTTTATCTCTGTTTACTACGACTTATTTATAATGTTGACTACTTCTTATATATATTGTTTATTTATTATTATTTATTGATTGTTTTTCTGTTTGTTTGTTTATTGTTGTTATTTGTGCACTTCCCTACTTATTTATGTTGACTACTTATTTACTGATTATTTATTATTATTTATTGATTATTTGTTTATTGTTTTTTTGCACTTCGTGGTGAAGCTTTAAAACTCATTAGTCTTGCATAATGACAATAAAAGCATTCAAATCAATTTACGAAATGACAATTTTCATGGATAAACCACCTCCACAAACTTCATTGAGCTGTTCCAAAAGCCTGGGTCGCCCTCTAGTGGACACAAGGTCCAATGACAGGTCTTTGTTGCCTCAAAATGTGTTATAAACATTTTGTCCCTTCCTACCACAGATCTATACTCCTTGGTTCCAGAGGTTTAGACATCTTCCACATTTCTCAGCGACTGGAGAGTTTAAGTGCAGCCACTACATTTGAGCCCCTGGAGCCGGTTAAAGACACTGATATACAGGTAGGATTCACTGAGGTGCTTGTCTACTTCATTTTAAAAGTGAGTGCACTTCTCAGTTGACAGTTCCTCAACCCATTTTTCAAATGGTGCAATCATGTATACGGTGAATGTAAAAAAAGGGTTTGTTCCCTGTGATGAACTTCAAGTATGCATTGCCATTGACAATGCTACACGAATGTCCGTTCATTTGCAGTCAGACCTCCCAGATCAAATCGCTTGGACGTATATCGCCGTTAATGACATCTGACGAATTTAACTGTCGTACAGTACTTGTATAATACCTTAACAGACTGAAACAGAAAGGTCATCAAACTCGTTTTTAATTGCAGGTCTGTTAATGAAAACATGGAGAAGCTAATAGTAGCAAGGGAAAACATTAGATAAATCAATCTGGTTGAATTTTCTTATGTCATTTTTTTCCAAACAATCTTGCCATATTAAAAACACTTATATTTTTGTTTTGTATTAGGAAATTCAATATATATAACATCAGCTTTTGATTTAAGTTTCAAGAACATGAATGAAACTCAAGGCCCAACTGTGGTTAGTGTTCAAATTCTTGTTAAGCATCTACTTTTTTCAGAGCTTGTAATAAGAAATTCACTCTATTTGAAATACGAAAGCTAGCATTAAATGATCAAGTTTCAGGGAAAGGTTAATCATCTTTTTTTCCTCTTTGTTCTCACTCTTCTCTGATCCAATTTCATTTTTATCCTTAAGTGTACCCCCCCATTTCCATCTCACTGTCCTGTTGGTGCACCAGGCGCAAGTTAGTCTGGGTGCTTCTGACCGATTGATTGACCAGTAGTGCACTTAGCTTTTGGCAGCATAGGAGAAAGCACATTTATACACAAAAAGCAAATTGACTTGAATAATTCCCTCTGTGTGTGCTGACAAGCCACAACTTCACTTTGCCAACCAAATTCTTCTAAAAGGTGGTTGGCTTGACCATTAATGCTGCATAACATTGTCCACACAGTCATCTTATGATATTTTATGACTCATGGAATGATGCAGTGTGATCCTATAAAGAAGTAGTATATTTTGTGACTACAAAGATTTTTAATTGCATAATCCAATGATAGCCAATGGCACAGGTACTTAAAGAAATTGGCTAATCTCTTACTAATTTATACATGCGTACTGAATAGTTTTACCAAATATTTAAAGTTACTGGATTGTGCATTATTGCGATAGCATGGGGAATAGAAATTATCCAATGTTTGCTGAAATGTTAGTAACTTGTTGAGGGAGGGAGCTAAAAAACTGCCTGTCTGCTGGTTGCCGCATATGAAATACATTATGCCCTAAGAATGAGATATGAATGAAAAACAAAAGTAAAATGATTTATCTTAACAATTCTATACATCCCTGGACTTATGTCAGCTGGAAAGGACTTTTGATTCAGTGTGTGGCAAATTGGTTAGTGTTCTACAATTGATAACTGTCATCAAGGTATAAATGAAAGCATGGCATGTCTCTTGAAGTTTGTGTGTACGCTCGACTGAGTGTGTCAGGCATGAGTGAACCAATACACGCTTGTGTGCTTCCTGTGCGACACGCCGAGGGAATTGCTGTGTAAATGATGTTTCCATTTGAATGAACACAAATTAAAAAGGATTACAGAAGAAAGCTGTCGAGTTGGGGGTGGGACTCATTTGGACTTGGATTTGATGTCTACCATCTTTCAGGGACGCGGTCAAAGTGTTGAATTACTTTCTGACCAAATCTCATCAATTTTATGACCATATGATCATACCTTGTACAGCTAGCGGTATCAAAATCATAATGTTCTTGCTGATCACCAATTTTTGGAAAGCCAGATCTAACAATTCTGGTTTTCATTGGATTTGTTTTCCTACGCAAGAGCATGCAACATTGATGTCGCGATTACATATTTTTGCACCCGAGTTTGAGACCGGAGTACCGATCCCCATTGGCAATATATTAATAATTTAAAAAAACACTTCCAAATGTAAAATGTCTCCATTCTTCGGTTATTATCTTTCTTGCATGAGGTTTTCTTAGCATTACTTTCCCGTAACAGTTAACCTAACGTTCTTCTGCCGGCAGTCTTTATTTTGGCTTTTGCTGTGTTGTGATGTTGCATAATGGATGTTTTTTTTCAATGTCCTTGTACATCTCGATTATGTTGTTGTTTTGCAGCCCTCAAAAATAATAAATGTAAGACACAAGATATCTTCAAAATCTTTTCACCAGAATCTGAACCTTTGAAAATCGATGCAATTTCCGATCATGAAATTAAATTGGGGACATACACACGGACTCCTGTGAAAAAGTATTTCCCCACCTATTATTATTTATTTATTTTCACATTTGTAACATACAAAGATTTCAGTTTTTTTATACAAATTTTAATAACACTCAGAGACAACCCAAGGAAATATAAGTTTCTCAATAAATCTTGAATACAGCCCACTAATACCATTAATTGAAACTGTTAATGTGACTAGTAAAACTGCCTGGAAGTGCATATGTAAATATGTGCTTTGTAAAGACATAAAAGTAAATCTAAACACCCTACAGAAGGCTTTTTGTCTAATTTTCTTCTTTTCCCCTCTGAGAAAATCATGCGGAAAGATCGTAAAGCTGATTTTCCAAAGCCTTCCATGTTTTCAATCAATTTACTATGATAGGATGTACTCTACAGATTTAACATAGTTTCATTTCACCGATGCAATAAAAAAAATTTTTTTTTTGAAATATTTGGTGAGAAATTTCAACCACTAAATGAAAACAATTCTATAACAATGGCATAACTAAAAGATGGTTATGTTTTTTTTCATTGATTTTAATTTGATTGGGCTTAAACAGTCCTCATCAATGTACCATTTCAGACAAAAGACTCTGCCAGACATTGTTAGCAGCCTGATTCAGAAAAGCGTTCAGAAATTCTGGTGAAAATTCTCCTGGTGAGTTGCTTTTGCTGCTGAATCTTTGAATAGTGGCAGAGAAAAGCGTATATGACAGAGGAACTAGAAAAACAAGGAAATATGGAGCACCCCAAACAATTCATAGGCGAGAGTAACATAAGGCGTGGAATGCTGAGAGCATTGCTGTTGGGGAAAAATGGCGTCTGGCCACAATTCATTGCATCTCAATGTCCTCAGCCCACTTTTCCCAGCTCTGTCTTTTTTTCTGGCCACGCTCTTGTTTGCTGACCCCCTTTTTTCGTCGATATATTTCCATACTGTCATTTGTTACTTTCTTTAATTCCATTGACAGCCTTTCCCTTTCTTTCCACCAACCGTCGGCTTTTTACATACACACTCATCCTTTAGCAACCGGCGTATCGGGGAGCGTCTCCACACGTGTGTCTATGTGTCAGTGACAGTTGGACTCTTCCTGGGATTATGAATGAACGTGCATGTGTGGCACGTGCAGCTCCTCTCGAGCTGGCTTACACATAATGTCTGCAGCTATGCCATATGCTGCCGTGAATGAGTGCGACTACAAGTGGTGTGTCGAGTAACATATTTGCTTTGTACGCCCCCCCACCCATGTGTCTCTCAAGCCCTTCATTAACTAAACATGACCCTTAAGAGCACGATTAGCCTCATTTCAAGACAGGATGTCGGAAGCCATCAAGCAAAGGGGGAAAAAAATCCATTACTCTAATTGCATTGAGAAAAGGAAGGAAGGAAGGAAGGAAGGAGAGGGGATGGGAAGAAAGGATGCAGAGATGGATAAAAAAAGGGAAGAAAATGAGTGGTGTGGAGGAAGGTGGAGGCGGAGAGCTACCAGCGATGCTTAGATGAAGTGAGGGAGTATGTGAACCAGAGCAGGGATATGTGGCTGAGGCGGGGGGGGAGGGGGGGGGGAGGGGGGGGGGGGGGGGGGGGAGTCAGACGATGGTATTAACAGATTCGCTATATGAAGCCATAGTTCCTTCCCATGCCTCCCCCCTGTGTCTGCCTTCACAAATGGTATGGCCCTCTGACAATAAAACCACCTCCAGTTAGCCTCGATGTGGCACTTGCACTGGCTTCTCCAGGCTTCGTAGTCAATGGCCCACTTTTAGACAGGAAAGAGCTGCGGGCAGACAGCTATGCCGCCCATTCAGGGTACAGGAAACACGCCCCAGAATGGTGGCCACTCTCGCAGCGGTTGCCCTGGCATGGAACGACACGGAAAAATGGAGAAACCCAAAGGCGATGCTGGTCTTTCCTGTGCTGTCAAAGCCCAGAAATCTTGGGACAGACAAAGAAAAGAAATATTTTTGAACAATTCTTCTACGTTCACATGTGTCGTCCTTTCTGCCAGGCAGCCACTGAGCCTGGGTGAGTATTGTCCATACACATGAATCTTCACACACACACGCGCACACACACACGCACACTATCAGACAGGTATCTGCTTTGTCTCACCTGTCTGTTTTCTCTGCTCTTTTCTTTGCCTGTATTTCATTAATTGGCAAATGCAACGTAAGGTGAATGTACTTCAAATTTCTATGACTGAAAATGTCGGATTACCACATCAACGTACATGTATGATGTATGATTATTCTGCTGAGAAGTGTAGTGGGTCATTCATTTCACACGCACACATAAGTCAGGTCTTTGTGTCATGCCAAGTGAGGGCAAAATCCTCATGCACTCTCACTCATGAGGACACGGAAAATGCGGTTGACTCCCTTTTCCCCCCTTCTCTTAAACACAGTTCTCACGCAATATTTATATTACCATATTTTATTACTGTAAGACTTAGTAAAAGTGGAAAATTTCCCTGTAAATCAAGATGGGAGGCTTTTAGGCAGAGACCAATTGACTAAGAAAGCCAGTCAGTACAAGCCGGCACAGTGAACCAGCCAAAAGTGTTCATGTTAACGTATACATACGGGATAGTAACCATGCGTTACTTACCAAACATGCGTGGCTATATAATAATCATTTTTTAACCTCACATTAAGAAATACTGTTGACAAATGTATTACATATTACAAATCCTGTTGCGGAGGATAATGACATTGTCTGAAACTTGGATTTGTTGTCATTTTTGTGAAATTGATTTAAAGACCATCCACCCTCACTTTGCACTGTGTAATGTCTGTTGACAATTTAGATTTGATATATTTTTATTTTCTTACAGTCAAATGACTGAATGCTCACTGTGGTTAGCAATTCTCTATATAAGGGTGGGGCATCCAGAAGGCATACATCTTTCTCTCCTCTGTATACAGTATTGGGTGTTGAACAATGGTCAAGCCTTTTCTTTATATTGTCTTTTTTTGTATTATTTAACCTAATCTGCGTTCTGTTACACCAGCTTTTTTGATGGTATGAGGCTTAATGTATGGATTTTTTTTGAAACATTAGCAGTCTCAACTGTCTCATACTATCATTTACTGATGAAATTGACTGAATATTAGTGCCTGGACATTGTTTCTCAGATTGTTCTCAAACCAATTTCCCACTTCCTCCACTTAAATTGTAATCGTCAGTTCTCATTCTTTAAAAAAAAAAAAAATGTAATTTTTTTATAAACATTTAGCATCTTCGTTGGCATTGAAGTCAGTAGATTTCTATAACAGTCAAATGTAGCTTTTTTTGGTCACCGCTAAAGGCTACATTGTCAATATACATTTGGAACCAGAAACGTCTCCACGGCAAATTCCATTGGCACAGCAAAAGAAGCTGGCCTCAAAACAGCCAGACCAAAAAAAATCGTTTTGCAATCTCATTGCAGTTATTTTGAGGCCTGAATGAAGTACAGATACCCCAGTATTTTTCAATATCTCTCAATGATTTAAAAAAATATCTCAAGTGAAATACAACATTGCAATTATTCTGTTTAATTAAAATGCTTATTTATTTTTCTTTTTTTTTGTAATCCGAAATAAAAAAGTAATATAAATGTTATTTGCTATCAGGGCAGGTTTATTCTTTATCTAATGACTAGAGTGTATTTTTCCTTGATAACATTTAAAATTTTATTTATTTACAAAATAAATTACAAAAAAACAGATTAATCATAGTAAAAATATATCGTTCCAATTAAAATCCTGTTATCCACATATGTGGACATCAAAGTCTGTGTCATTGAGGCCATGCTTACTCTATACCAAATGTTAAATAGGTCTTTAAATGACCAAAAACAAGTCACTGTCTCTAAAGGGTTGAATTTAAAATTGTCCAGGCATTATTATTACTATTATTATTGTCTTTCTCACCAACACAAGACCAGGTTTTATAATGTAGCAATGGTCAGCTTTTTAGTAGAGGGATGACAGAAGAAATTCACTACAATAAAAATATGTATTACCTTTATATTTTGTACTAAGTACCCTCATAGAATGGTTATTACAAACCAATGATTAAATAAATTAGTATGATATGTTTATAATCTCAGTGATAAGAGTACAAAAAGATTGGACGTCTATTCCCCTCAATGGCAGCCAATGATTTTCTATAAAGATGACACGGATGACAAGATATCTTTCTACATCGCAAGAATTACATTTTGTTCTTGACAATCCAGGTCACTGGTGGTAAATTGCATTTATTGTTATATTTACGAGTTAAGTTGGAGGAATGTAATGATGGCAGTGAAAGAAATCTAGGACGAAGAAGAGATGTGAATACCGGTAGGAAAATCAAGCAGCAGGTGGCCTTTATGTGGCGCACAAGAGAGATGATGAAGAGGAAATAGGGGGTCGAAAGTGCTCCATTTCCCTCCCTGTAAGTGAGCGTCCTCTCCTTGTTGGATTCAATAGCATTGCATCCTTCTTGGCATCCAGGATGAGTCTGTCCGCCTTAGACAGGGGAGCAAATAGCAGCAAAAATGGCATAATTATTAAATAGATAAGCTATTATCTGACAGCGGCAACATAATGGGCTCTTCCATCAAGCTTGAAGTCGTTTGGTTACAGTACGTAAATTCAGAAAACTACAGCTTTCCTCAGGGTATTTGAGGAAAAAGAGCAATTTATGTCTCACTGCAGATGTATTGATTTCAATGGCTGCAGAACTGTAAAAGAATAAAGATCAATCATTAGCCTCCTAGAGAAGGCAGTCTTTGCTTCTTCAGTTTGGTCCAATCTATGGGACAATTGTCCATTTGACTACTAGTATACATGTATTTTTTTATCACTAATTTTATGCAAAAAGTAATGTATTCCTGGAGCTCATTCAATGTGCAACCTTTATAATATATTTCCGTGTTGTTTAATTGGCGAATTGCAACATTAAGAATAAGTGAATAACCAATTCCAGCCCCTCCCAGTTCAAATGGATTAGATATCTTTGACTGTCAATGGCAACCAATGAGTTTAGTCATGTCTAACTGTAAATATGCACATTTATGGGTTCCGAGAAAGGTATTCAGAGGCTTTGTTTCCTAAAATGACGTTATAGCTGTCGAAAGGGTACATGAATCATTCCTTCAAATCCCAGCACATCATGATTAGAAAAGATTTTGATTACTTTGAAATGAGTCATCATACTGATGGTGTCATTTGGTTTTTATATGAGCTGTCAGAAAACAGCCTCCTTGGGGGTGAAAAAACCATTCAATTTAGTGGATTTGGGTTAGGGTTGGGCAATCTGGGCAAATAAAAAATGAATAATTTTTAGTTTAGAATTAGATTAGAATAGATTAGAACTTTATTTCATCCCGTATTCGGGAAATTTCTTGGTTGCATTAGCAAGACAGAAACAAGACACAAGACATTGTAGACCTAGGTAAAAAAAATCATATCTCAGATGCCTTTTCACAATTTTTTGTTGTTAATTTGTTAGTTTTTATTTTATTTTAGAATATGAGAAGTGCAGCAAATGGGAGATATTGTCTCCTCTTAAAGAGAATAGCGCCGTACTTCGACACTTTGGCTGTGAGATCATTAATATTCCTTTTAATGTTAATGAACTCATCAATTTAGATCCCCAGGATTTTTGTGGAGTTGGGTTAATTTTTAGGCAGATTTGGTAGTTATTCTTTTAGGGGGTAAGGGAACACAATGTAATTTGTTATAAACCACTTGAAAACACTCAAGATTGTGTTATTTTTGCAGGACTCTTCAAACGCTGGCTAACTAATCAATTGCTCCATATGGTCTATCAAATATACCGAGGGTGATCACCATCAACCTACATTTTTTAGCCATCTTTAATTCTCAATCTTAAAATCACCCAGCCGTAATTTGTAGCAATTGCTCTCTGAATCTTTGGAGTGCCTCTTTCCAGTATTGTATTAAGAATAATACTGATTTAGTTGCATCAAGACATGAATGGCCAGCAATCAATTGCATATTGTTCACTGATTAAATGGGAACATCGCAGAAGGTTTCTATTCTGTTGTATATAGTGAGATGGTTTTATACTATTAGGGCATAATTTAAAGACCTAATGAGAAAAGAGATACTCTCCTCAGATGCAAATGCATTTTTTTCTGTGCCAGTGGGTTACATTTCCATTTACTTTAAGGGGTGAAAAAGCATCAGCCACCTGCCATTTTGTTGGCTTCTCAAAATGGCCGCTCCATATGCTCCTCCACGGTCACTGACTTTCCTTCAGCATTATCCGAGTGCTGCCTCATACACATCCGAATGCAGCATTTGTTGCATAAGCGCCACTTGCAAACGAACACTATTCAGATGACTAAATATGTCTTTAAAACACATCGAAATAGATGAGCATAGGTACATGTTTGATAAGGAGAGCAGCACGAGCGTGAGGAATATTTTGCAGGGAACGCCATTTTGTGCCGTCTTCAAAATGGAGTTTGTGCTGATTGCTGTCTCATTGCAAAATGTGTGAAGAATTAGCACAGCAAACTCTTCATCCGCGTGAAGTCGCAACTGCACCTTCCACTAATCCTAAACATGCTTGATACGCAGCGTCTTATTTTCCCGCAGAGGAAATGTCTGATGAATTTCTCCCTGTTGTAGAACTCTTTACATTGTTTATTTGTTGTCATCAACTTTTTTTTCTGCCAAGCTAAGATGTCATTCTTTCTGCCTTTCTTCCTCTCTCTGCCTCACTTCGATTGCCGGACCCTCTTTCACCGCCTTCCCGTCTCCGTGCAGGGCTTCTTGAAGAACGAGAGGGACAACGCCCTGCTGTCCGCCATCGAGGAATCTCGCCGCAGGGTCAGTAGTGCCCTCAAGTGTCTCTGTTTTTCCGCTTGGGTCAAGAAAAGAGCTCGAGATGTGTGGTAGTCCAAAGCTAAAGAAATCCCATTAGCACAAAGTAGTTTTGGAAATTAGAAATGAAGTCATCTTTATCATGATTGGGTATTTTTACTGCCATCCTGTCTGGAATGACAGTATGGAATTGAAGAAATATATTAATCCATCATTATGTCGAGAGAATCTGATGCATTTGTGACCAAAGGGGGCTTAAAAACACCCTTTTTCACGTCTGTTGGTTGTGATTTAAACCTTTTTCTGCCGTGAATCTTCAGAAAATGGTTTTGAATTGGTTTCCCTGGTGAGCAGATCTAATAGGCCCAGCCTTAAATTAGTTGTCGTTCCCATTATCTCCTTGTTCCCTGTGAGAGTAGAGAAGACTAATGAAGGGTCGAAACAAAAAGACAAAATGAAAGCTTGCATCTCGTAGCAGATGTTTGCATTTTGAACGCAACTGTTAGTGTCTTTAACATTTTAAAGGGCACACATCTAAAAACTAGGTAATTTAAAAAGTAAATGAATAAAATTCCATTTAAGAGTATTAGTAGGGACCGCAAACTGTGTACTTCTTTTTTTAATCCGTTTTAGTTTTATTAGTGATGTTTTAATAATTTATACATGTATTTATTCAAAGAATATTTAAGATAATTCATAATAATAACATATGTATATTTATCTATATCATTATAATTGAGACCTGGTGTCCAGATATGTGGACTTTGAATTTTTGTTCTTGCTGGCAAGACTTGTATAATTGTATTGGATTGGATAACTTTATTCATCCTGTATTCGGGAAATTTGAGCCAGCTTTGAAGCTCCCTTGAAATGCTCATTTATTAGGTATTAAATATAACAGCAGTAATAATGCAAGAGCCAAAACGTGTTGGATGACTTACAAACGTCATAGAGACTTTACAGTCATTTAGCACACATTTTGCATTGGAGAGATTTAGGTAGTCGCAAATTTAACTCGGTTAATGGGGGCTCCAGTCCAGATTGGTATCTCCCTGAGCTAGTGATGGGAAGGATTTAATTATCTAATGTTCCCATTATCTCACGTGGAGTCTCTGTGGAGGGTTAAAATAGACAATTCCTGATGGGGTTTCGCAACCTATACTTGTTTCTAGAGGTAGCTATCAACACCATTTCTTTGAGCGCATGTGTGATGTTTCTCCTTGTACAAGGATATTTACACGACAGGCTAGACTACGTATGTGAACAATTTTTCCCTGTAAAACAGTATTAATATCGATTTTATAGTTTTCCTCTGGGTGTAGCACACATTGGCGTTTTGACTGTACACCTGAAACGATGCAATGCATCTTTCAGACATTCCTTCTGGCTGAAGAGTATCATCGGGAGTCCATGCTGGTTCAGTGGGAGCAGGTGAAGCAGAGAGTTTTGCACACTCTCCTGGGAGCAGGAGAGGATGCCCTTGACTTCAGTCAAGATGTGGAGGTACTATGCAAGACTTTACATTTGCAACGAAACAAAGTAATACAAAAGAAATATGTGGCCTATTTTTTCGCATAGTAGAAACCTTTCCCAAAATAGAGAGCCACATCTAAATCCTGCTTTTTAAATAATGAAGACAAAAGGGTTTGTGTCTATTTTTGGTATATTTCACAGGTTTGTGACATTCTCAGCTGTTTAATGTAGCAGCTTCAGAGAGCATCATTTTTGCTCTCAATATGTCATATCTGTTACACCAAAGGATGATTTCAGATTTTCACCCTAGCTTTGTTTTATTTATTTCCTAAAAATGATTTGCCAATCTATCTAAACTTGGCAGGCCTGATGATCGCCATTTCTTTATGCATTTGTAATATTATACTTGAACATATTCATCTGTATTCATCTATTATAAGCGGTGCTGAAAGTACATGCAAAGCTGATGGGGACAAATGGGAACAATAGGAACAAATCCATGCTTCACAATCCTTGCCGAAAAAAAGAACGTGTGTACATTGAGAACATTTGGTGCTTCTATGCATCACTTTTAGGTGATTTTTTGGCATCTTTTGTTTTAGCCCAGTTTTGTGAGTGACATAACGGCGCCAGGAAGAAGTGCTTTGGACAGTGTGGAGGTGGCCTATGGACGTCAGGTGAGTCAATCCAATGGCCAATCATGGGAGGACAGCTATGTTACAGTAAAAAAAAGACTGCTTCATCATTGAGCAAACTTTTCTAGTACCTTTAGAAGTCAGATTCTTCCTCTTTCAGCAGAAACATCTGTGCTGGATCTAAATTATACTTTATGATAACAGTGTTCTCTAGAGAACATTTGGAACTCTCTAATGATCTTTTTAAAAGTGGCACCAAAACATGTCATTTTAAACGTATTTTTCACAACTTCAGATGCAGCCTTGTTTTTAGTAGCCCTTTTAAAATATATCCTTCAGCCGTTGCTGCCATTGTTTTTTTAGCCCTCACCTCTGCTTGCATTGTCTTGGCAAAGGGCAGGGCAGTGCATGTCACATGACTGGCACGACCAAACACTGCTAGGATGCAGGCGGACTACATTAATTTGAAAATCTACCATTTGCTAAACAATCAAATCAAAATCTGCACTTACCATTGGAAAAACTTGGAAAATGACCTTTGTGCCTTTTTAGTGGAAATCACTATTGGTTATTAAACCTATACATTTATTATTTTTCTAAAATATTGTTGGCAGTATATGAAATGCAAACACATCTGTGCTTTGGGAGACATAATGGAGATGACTCCTAAAAATCGGTCGTAAGCATTTATGAATTTTAACCTTTTCATGCAGTGTACAAAAGTATTTGGATAAAATGAAGGCATTTGAAATCCAATGTGTATTCTGATAATTTATGTGAGCTGTTCATATCAAAGGGTAATTTGTTTTATATCTATATATAGTCATTTGATTTTAAGTGTAATGCGGATTACATTGAAATGCACCATGCCTCGGCAATGAGGTCACAGTCATACAGATCAAACATATTGATTGATAGACCAACAATGGGTACATTCTGTGTCTGTCCCATTGCTTTTCCTCGCCGGTTAGCCACTCTGACTTTCCCTCTCTCTGTCTGATCCACGTCTTCACACTATGTGTCGACACATTGCATGCAGCATCATTTGTCTTGTTTTTGTCTTCTTTTTTGACGACCTGTTTAGTATCATAATTGTTTTTTTGTTGTTTTTTGTCGTGAACCATTTCACTCGATGGGCGTAAGGTTATGTGTTTAGTAGGGAAGCTGGAGATGTAAGGGTATGTTTTAGTTTTTTTTCCTCATGGTATAATAAAATGTGACTGTGGATTTTGCTATCTTCTAGTCTGTAATCTAGGTTATTTTTCTTTTAGTTTTTTTTAATAACTGCTTATTCATTTAGATCTACGTATTCAATGAGAAGATTGTGAATGGCCACATTCAGCCCAATCTGGGGGATTTATGTGCTTCGGCTGCAGAAAGCTTGGATGACAAGGTAGTATCATTACATCTAACTGCAGATCTTCTCTTTACATTCTCGGATGTCTGCGTTTCTCATTAGCTGTAATCCTTTCTTTAGAATGTGTCAGAAATGTGGCTGATGGTGAAACAGATAAGCGATGTTTTGCTCGTTCCTGCCAAAGATACATTGAAGAGTCGCACTTCAGTGGAAATGCAAATGGCGTTCGTACGGCAGGCCATTGACTTCCTTGCAAACAGGTAAACGTTAAGAATAAAATGATCATTTCGTTCAATTAAATCTGGATCTTCGCAACATCCTGATATACCTATTCAATAAAGTTTAACAGACATCAATGACAGCAAATGAGTTAATATTGCATCTGACTGAGGTACTATGGATTGTGTCGCCTATCTTTCAGTTATAAGAATTACACCTTGGTTACTGTGTTCGGGAACCTTCACCAGGCCCAACTGGGAGGGGTGCCAGGAACGTACCAACTTGTGCACAGTTTTCTTAACATCAAGCTACCGAGTCCTTTGCCTGGCATGCAGGTAACACTTACTTCCAATGTACCATACATAGAGTAAAATGATGAAAATGTTTGGGCACCCAGATTTTTTTAGTATAAACTATTGATTGTATGGATCAGCAATTATATCAGAGAAACAGTATTTATCTGAGAATTTTTTAATCATGTATTAGAAAAACTCGACTTAATTTATAAAATTGATTTATTGCCCAAGACTAATTTTAATCACTAATAAAGAACTCAGAGATGGAAATCGTTTTTTTTTTCTTTTAGCCCCAAACCATCAAACAAACACACACACACACACACACACACACACACACACACTTTGTCTGAATGCAATAACTGTTAATGTCTGCTCATACACCAGGACGGTGAGATAGAGGGCCACCCAGTGTGGGCTGTGATCTACTACTGTCTCCGTTGTGGAGACCTAAATGCAGCGATGCATGTGATCAACCGAGTGCAACACCAGTTAGGAGACTTCAAAACCTGGTTTCAGGAGTACGCAAACAGCCCAGACAGACGGTCAGGAGTGGTGGCTAATGTTTTACATATACACACTTGAATAGTCGTTTCTCATCTTATGTTTTGCTTCGTCGCCATTGTTTTAGCCTCGCCCCAACATCCGAGAACAAGCTACGCCTCCACTACCGCAGAGTGCTGAGGAACAGCGCTGATCCGTACAAGCGAGCCGTTTATTGCCTCATTGGGAAATGTGACATCAGCGATAACCATGGAGAAGTGGCGGATAAAACAGAAGACTATCTCTGGCTTAAGGTATAGTATTATTAGAATAATCCTTCTTCGCATGCTTGGAAATGGAAGCCCGCTCTCAGTGTAAGGAACGGTTATGCAAATATTGCTGTGCTTTATGAGTTGATATCTGCTGTTATCTAAATTCCAATTGCATGATGCTTTCCATCTGCAGCTGAATCAAGTATGTTTTGATGATGATGGCAGCAGCTCCTCTCAGGACAGGCTCACCTTGCCACAGCTACAGAAACAGCTGCTAGAGGACTACGGTAGGTAGAATGTCTCTCAGTCTCCTAAAGTATACAGATCGAGTGTTAAGGACGTTTAATGTCCCCATTGACGGCCTTATATGTCCAATCCATTTTCACGAGGAGAGTCTAAATGGATCGGACGTCTATTGCTGCTGGCACTGCAACCTGAGCATTTATAGCCAGTGCTCTTAGCCAGGTCGTTATGAGGTTAGGTTTTTTTTCTTTTCTAATTACCAAAAATTGTAGTCATAGTAGAAAATACTACTTAACTTTTCAATGGGCTAGTGACTATTTGCTACATTTTTTGTGTGAAAAGGGAAGGAAATTTGTGTCTGGCCTCCGTAACAATGTGATTTGATGTCCACCGTCAAGGTAGGCAGGTGCAATGTGAAAATGGTTATATTGAATTATTTTCCATGGCCCCAGTACCTCTAAAGAGCACTGTATCCATTGTTACTATATTATATCCACGACGTGACTATTATACTACTGAGTATTCTATTTTGGTGATGTTAAAAAAACTCACGGTTGTCAATTGTCGGGAGCTTTTCACATGAAATATTTCCAAAACATGTTTAAAAAAACATGGATCTTTGAAACCCAAGAAATGACAGCATGCCGTGTGTTCACCGGCTTTCTCCCCCGACTCTGTTCTCACAAAAATCCTGCAGCATTCCGATAAGACCGTACGCTTTCTTACGTCGCTTATTCCAGCCGCTCTGCTCAGCGGGATTCACAGCCTCAAGCCCCATCCCGTTTTCCCTCGGTGCCTCGGCTCCCTCCGTTGCCTGGCACCGTGTTCCCCGTTGTCGTCCATCTTGCTTAACAGCGGGACGCTCAACCCAGAGCTTTTTTTTCTTCCCGGCTCTGTTTTTGTCAGCCCTCACCCGCTTCACTTGGCCTCCCCCTGTCATTCCTTCTCCACATCCTGCTCTCTGTCCTCTTCTGTCATCCTGTCTATTCATTCATTCTCCTCACACATGCTGTGTTGTTTCTCAGCCATCTGACTTTTCCTCCCTTTTTTGCACCCCCCACTTTACATTTTCTCTTTCGCAAACATCCACTCTCTTTATCTTTCTCGCTCATCCTTTTCCCCCCCGCTCGTCATTATTGCGCGCTCTCGCTCTCTCGTATGCTCAGTGCTTTTTGAACTAAAGCGCTGCCAGTCTGAGATAAGGCTCTAAAATGGCTGACATAGTCCACCCTGTTCTACTCCTCCAACTTGGAGGCAGCAAGAGGATTAGGTGTTATAATTAAAAAGTAAACTTGATGACTAAGTACCTGTGCATTAGCAAATTCTTCAAAAGTCTTCCTCTTACATGTTAGCTGTCATATATTAAAACTGTCACAAGGTGAGAACTATTAGATCTGGGGAGTATGGCTCAAACTGTTCTTGTGGAAGTAATTACGTATCTCTTTGTTTCTAGGTATACATTTAAAGCGTTGATAATTGCATTTTTATCGTTGACGATGTCAGACTGTGCAGCAAATGGATGCGCATGCAGAGTTTAATGGAAGCAGGCTGTTTTCACCCTCATTTGATAAGTGGGGGCGGTCCTCTGTGATGTGGAACCAGTATGTTACTTATTTTATTGTAAAGTATAGAAACTGAAGTCTCCAATACAGTTGTAAAGTCGTGTATGGTTTGTTCAAAGTTTCACATGAATCACAACTATGTTCTACCACAAATTATGATGTTTCAACCATGTAAAAGCAGCTTAGTTTCTTGAATCTTGTCGATTATGTTTTACTTGGTTAATGTGGAATATAGATACATTTAACTCATTCACTGCCATTGACAGCGATAAGGGGTCAAATCCATTTGAACTAGGATGGGTGGCATTGAGTGATCATATTATTTGTCCATTGACAGCAATGCACGTTCTGTTACTTCTGGCCCTGCCAGTCAAAATTGATTCAACAAGCTAATGGGTACATTTTTAAAAAAAAACATCATAGCCGTTAAAACAGTATGGTTATTGATCTGTTGAGTGTTGTTAGTGGCAATATGCAAAAGTCTGTATTTTGTCGATGTAAAACCAGTTAATTTTGAACTAATTGACTGTCATTGATGGCAATAGAGGTCCAATCCATTCGAACTGGGATGGTTGGCAAACAAAGGATCACTGTCATACTGCCCAGTTCAAATGGATTGACATTTACTACTAAAAAACTCATTTAAATTCACAGCGGAAGGATGAAATGACCCACTTTATTTGACCTCTATCATCGTCAATGGAACGGAAAGACTTAATGCAACTCTTGCTCATTTGTCATTGTGAATGGCAGCCAATGAGTTAAAGCCAATTCTGTAATTTTCAAATGTTAAGCAAATCAGTAAAGGTGTCTAGTTCCTTTTTAAGCTCTTTTTTACAAGCTTTCCTATTATTCAACAGGAGAATCCCACTTCTCTGCAAGCCAGCAGCCCTTCCTGTATTTCCAAGTCTTATTCCTGACAGCTCAGTTCGAGGCCGCTGTGGCTTTCTTGTTTCGCGTTGAGAGGCTCCGGAGCCATGCTGTACACGTGGCCCTGGTTCTGTACGAACTACGGCTGTTGCTGAAATCCTCCGGCCAGAGTGCTCAACTGCGTGAGTATAAGAAAACACAAAAAAAACTGGTTGAAGATGACCTGTTGTTTGAATTTTCATTTATGTCCAGTGAGTCAAGAGCCCGGTGACCCTCCCACTGTGCGCCGCCTCAACTTCATCCGCATGCTCATGCTCTACACTCGCAAATTTGAGTCCACCGATCCGCGCGAAGCCCTGCAGTACTTTTACTTTTTACGGTAAATTTACTGGTATTTTTTAAAAAATCAAAATTGATAAATGGTTTGTAATGCACACAATTTGCTTCTGCAGCAATGAGAAGGACAGCCAGGGAGAAAGCATGTTTATGCGATGTGTCAGTGAACTTGTTATTGAGAGTCGTGAGGTGAGTGTGCTAATTTCTTTATGACATTTTTGGACAACTAATTACGAACAAATGGGCATAAGAAAATAAGGCAACTAATTGACTTTCATTTAATTAGGGATGGTCATCCAAAACATGATAAATAGACCAAATATGATGGAGAAATGCAAATAGCCAACAGTCCCTCAAAAAAGTCCAATGTTGATGGTTTTCAAGCATTTTATTACAATACCGTTGAGAGGCAAATTAGTATGTATAGCATAATTAAACTAGATAATTTCAAGTGTTTTCTATCCCATTAAAATGGGCAAGTCACAAGAAATAGCAACACATAATCAGCAAAATGCAGTTAAAAACAGGCACAAAATTTTGATGTGGCCCATAGCATGTTGGCATGTTAATGTGCTGACTCTGCATTGTCTGTCATAACAGTCATTTTTTGGATCTAGATTAAACATCCACCAAACACAGCAACCTCTTAATTTTCTTTCTGTCATTATTTCTGTCCATTGCAGTTTGATATGTTACTAGGGCGATTGGAAAAGGACGGAAGCAGGAGGGTAAGATTTTTTCTCTCTCCCCCAAAATAATTCAGCGCAATTTCTGTTTGAATTGAGTCATTACTTTTGTTCAAGGAAACTGTGAAATACTCCACTTGAAATTTGGCCCGGTGTAAGTTCAACCATGTGCTTTCCATCTGTACCTGATTTGACCTTTGTCTCCCTCTAGCCTGGGGTCATTGACAAGTTCGCCGGAGACACCAGAGCGATCATTAGTAAAGTGGCTTTGGAAGCTGAGAACAAAGGTTTATTTGAGGAAGCTGTCAAACTCTATGAGCTGGCCAAGGTGAGTCCTCCTTGATCCTAGGATTGCTTTCTTTCACACCACACCTCATTTACACCCTTTTGCCATTTCCTTTTGCCTTGGCTCGGAGAAGAATCCAGACAAGGTATTGGAGCTAATGAACAGGTTGTTGAGTCCTGTCATTGCTCAGGTCAGTGCGCCTCAGTCCAATAAGGAGAGGCTAAAGAACACCGCAGTGGCCATCGCGGAGAGGTCAGGATACACTGAAACCCACTTTACACACTATTTGAAATTCTTTCTTGCATGAATTTTTGGGGTGCCTCGTCTTATAGGTACCGGACTCAAGGCATTGCAGGAGACAAGTTTATTGACAGCACTTTCTATTTGCTTCTGGATCTGATGACCTTTTTCGATGAGTACCACACTGGTCACATTGATCGAGCATATGACGTGAGTGCTTCAGAATTTGTCATCGGTTTGAAGATAAACAATGCTTTTCCGTTGTTAACGTAAAGAGTCGATATGTAAGGTTTAACACTTTCAATGTCATCTTGGCCAGATCATGGAGCGACTGAAGCTTCTGCCTCTTAACCAGGAAAGTGTGGAGGAGAGAGTGGCGGCTTTCAGAAGCTTCAGTGACGAGGTGATGATGAGTTCTTGCATTAAAATAGAAAGAATGCGGCGGGTTATACATCTTTCTTTTTTTTTCTCCCACCGATTCACCAGGTGCGTCACAACCTTTCAGAAGTGCTACTCGCCTCCATGAACATCCTGTACACTCAGTACAAGCGTCTGAAGGGGGCGCCGGCTGGCACCCCGGGACGAGTTCAGAGGACATTGAATGACAGAGACACGGTGAGCTTGAAAGAAAAGGCAGTCCAAGGCTCTCACTCATAGATATTCATTCAGTGTTCTTGTATAAATGTCCTGCTATTCTTTTGCTTTTCCTGACTTCGAGCTGTATTTTTTGGACCCGTCAGAATTGAAGTTGCGTTTGTCTGTTCATTTCCACTCGGTGTCTTGTCCTCACAGCAGCTGCGAAGCCAAGCTCAAGCCCTGATCACCTTCGCTGGAATGATTCCCTACAACATGGCAGGAGACACAAATGCCAGACTGGTGCAAATGGAATTACTGATGAGCTGAGATGTCATAAAACGCAATTATTAACAACAATGGGATGCTTTTGTTACACCAACCCATTACCCCACACTCATTTTTTATAATTTCATTTTGATCAGGCAAACGTTCATTTTTTGTGTTCCCAACTGTGTCTTGTTTGTCATTACTTTATTTCATTGATTCATTTTGACATTATACTGTTTCGTATTGTTCCCGCACATTATTTGAAATAAAAGTTATTTTCAGTTGTCTTTATATTGCATTTACTTTTTTTATTTTGGCCGATTTATTGAAACTGCTTTATTCGCTTACATCCATCATTTCTGGAAAGAAATGGGCACATTTTCCGTGAAACTGATTTCCCATTCTGAATATAGACCCTTTGTTCTATGCATCCCCCGAGGCTCAAACCTGTCTAAATGCTCTTAGTATAGGAAGCCTCATGTTCTATTTTGTATTCCATGAATAAGTTGAAACCTCAAACCTGTTACAACTGGTTATCAGAAAGATAGTCAAATAGTTTGAAATGAAAAGGGTAAAAATGATAAACTCTGTCTCCATGGGTAGCAGGTTGTGCTTTATTCTAATTCATAAAAACTACAAATAGTTTTTTTCTGCATGATGCAAATTTGCAAGTGTGGAAATTGAAAGCTCCTTCGTGTGTTGCAGGATACAGTCGTTTTTTTTAATGCTCAGTCCAGCCATGAAAATAGAGATGGTGTGAAGAATGTGTTTTGACAATCATCGACTGGCTGCCAACGTCTTGTTAAGCAACACCCACACCACCACCATCCGCTCAACTATTCAGTATGGCTCACACTCTATCCTTTAGACTAGCCTGAGAGAACACAGATGGAGGCTCATTATGTCAGTGCTGCTCCACATACTGTACAAATATGAGGTTCAATCAGGGCCACAGACAGACTGAGCTAACAGCCACCGTTCTGCTAATCCTGTTGTATTTTCCCACATAGACCAGGCACAACTCTTGATGTCATCTTCTGTTATGGACAGTTCACTCCTTTAGAAAATGATGCAAGCATCCTGCAGCAGAAGACTCATCCCTCAGGTGCGTGTGCCCCAGCTGGTGTTGTGAATCAGGCCGATGACAGACACCGCCTACAAGCCGGCTATTTCACAACACCAGGGTGGCACTGCACCACAGTCGACAAGGAACTGACAAGATTTTTTTATTTTCTATTGTCTGACAACCAATGGTGTATTTTTTCTTAATTCTGTCTATCATAATGTGAATAGAATGTCAAATGAATTTGCATGAATGTGTGAGAACATCAAAGTCAAATTTCACGGTAATGAATAAAATGGTACATTGAATTCTTTTTGGAAGATTCTTTCCTATGGTCTTGCTGGCTTGTGAATGTAATGTTTCTTTATATATTGCAACTAATAATTCTTCAAAATGTCCACTCTACAAGGCCTTCCTTATACAACTCCCACACAGACACACACACACAATATATAACAATATTTTTATATAACAATATGACATATTTTATTGTTATTAAAACAAAACAAAAAATAAAGACATGACATCATGGACAACACATTTTGGGGGATTTAGGCCACAATTTTAACATTTGGTGCATGAGTTCTTGAACATTGTTGCGTTTGTTAATGTATTTAAAAAAATATTTTATTCATGAATCAAGTTATAAATTAAGTTAAAGTAAATTCATAAGATTAAAATCAGGGTTATGGACTCAACTAATGCTCTACTATTGATTCCAAATATGTAATCTCATCTCATTTTCTGAACCGCTATATCCTCGTTAGGGTCGCGGGAGTGCTGGAGCCAATCCCAGCTGTCTCCGGGCAATAGGCGGGGGACACCCTGAATCGGTGGTCAGCCGATCGCAGGGCACAAGGAGACAAACAAGCATTCACACGCATACCTAGGGGCAATTTAGAGTGTCCAACCAGCCTACCATGTATGTTTTTGGAATGTGGGAGGAAACCGGAGTACCCAGAGAAAACCCACGCAGGCCTGGAGAGAACATGCAAACTCCACACAGGTGGACCGACCTGGATTTGAACCCAAGTCCCCCACTGTGAGGCCGACACACTAACCACTCATCCGCCCTATACTATTATTGTCATTATACAAAAGTATAATGTGATTTAAAGCTTCTTATTTTTATTAAATAAAAAAGCATTCAATTCAAGTATGTATATAAATAGACATTTAAGTTACACTGGACTAAACACAGAGAGAAAAGCAATCACCGTGTGTCAGTTGTTGGAAATGACAGTGTTCCAAAAGAAGGAATAAGTGTGCCACTTTGTTACACATGCCCATAGGCTACAAGGGGCCATTTACCCAAAAACCATCATTGCTCGTCTTCCATCTGTTAGTGACAGGAGCAGAAGAGGTTGTGGTTAATAGAGCACTAGTGATTGATGAGGTAGCTTTGCCTGTCATCAATGCTGGAAGATCAAGCCTGATATACTGAAGCATGATATTCTACTGTCGTGTGGCTTAACCCTTTGTTGGACACTCATTTAACTCATTGGCTGACATTGAAAGGGCTTGATGTCGAATCCATTTTGACAAGGAGTGGCTGGCTGTGAAATATTTTTGCTATGCCTGCCTTCCTAGCCAAAATGGATTGGACGCCGAGCCTCGTCAATGGCACAGGAATTTCAGCATCTACAGGTAGTCCTCTTCAAATGAATTGGATGTCCATTGTTGTCAATGGCAGACAATAAGTTAAATACCACATAATACACATTTTTATTTATATATATTTGGAATCAGGTGGCCCAATGACTGAATAAAACAATGTATGAAATTTCATCGAGTGAGCATTATACTGATATCTACAGCCCAAGTGAATGATTGAATGAGTGATTCAACTTCATTATTTTATTATTATTATAATTCAAAAAAACATTAGAGCATTTTGGTAATGAGCAAAAAAGTGTCACAAAACAGGTTTCGTAATAATAAACTTAATGATTATATTGAACAATACCAGGATATAAAAGTCAAAGTGAGTGTAAATTAGTGATGTTTACCACCATGGCAGAGCCCAGGTGTTTTTAATTGCAGGACGTCCGGTGATGAAGACGCTGACAACAGAAGCAAACGGCCCGTTTGAATGCCAATAAAAGTTTTGCAACTAAGATTTAAATGACTTTTTACCTGGAAAATAACACAAGAATGACTTTAAACAACTGCAAGGTGGGTGCGATTTGATTTTTTTGTGTCGCTTTGTTTGGTGGCTATTCACCACAGTGATTAAAAAATGATAATGAACAATACGCGAGTTAGTTTTCGATGTTTCGATATTTCATCTTCACTACAGCTGGCTCTTCTCCTCTTGCTCGTTGTTGGCTTTACACAGCGCCGAGTTAAAGGTAATTCCAAACAATTGTGATAGCGTCGTGCAAAGTTAGTTTGTGTCACTGTGAAATATGTGATCAGGAATCTGCGACGTGGAGGTTTGCGCCACCAACCCAGAAAGATGTGCCCTGTCCAGAGACAAGAGCACCTGCAAGTGCCTGGAAGGGTTTTATGATGACCACTGTGACAAAGGTATTTTTTTTAAACACTCGATTATTTGGGTTGGACATTATTAGTATTATTATTATCCAAAATAAAGCCAGGTAATTGGGCGTTTTTTCGAGAGGCTTGACCCGTCGCTTTGACGCGTCGTTCCGTCCGCCATATTGGTTGTGGCAGCTAGAACTAGATGCAAAACGTGCCCTGTAGATAACTATTTCGTGTTAGCCTCATTCGATAAATGACATTTCTATTCGTTAATACATTTTTTTGTTATAATCAAATCGTTTAAAAATGTACTCAAGTATAGATCATAAATATTGAAATTTTAATTATTAAATAGTTGTCAGTGTTAAGTGAGCAGATCCAAAAAATGTGAACGGGATTTCTGAGGTTTTTAAACATGGGGTTTAAATTTTCTCAAAATTTTTATATTTGGTGATTCGTGGAATTTTAAATGGTAAAAATGGCAAACCCTTCCATTATGTTTTTTTCAGCCATTTTTTTTTTTACATTTCTCTTTTGAAAAAAATGCTTAGGCTTTTATGAAATACAATTACATACTTTTGCATGTTGTTTGTCGTGATTATTTAGATTACTTATTTGTATGCAATGCAAAAAGTATTGGACATCACTGCAACCCTCAAATGTATATTTAAGTTGATTATCTGACATTGAGTCAAAGCCATTTTAGTATTGCTAAAAAAAATAATGATTGAAGTGTTTTATTAATTGAATCCTTGAATCTGTTACATATTCTAGTTGTCCAAGTTCTTCCTTAAGGTGGGGAAAACCTCTTATTTTTACAGATGCACACATCAAAGTATTTTGCACCAAAAAGTACATGGGAGTCCGAGCACGAGAGGAGTTCTTCTTGTACTACAACACGCCGGTGACGTCTTTGCACCTTCCCAATAAATCGTGCAAGGCGTACAGGGAAGTTATCAACAAAGTTCCATACTACATGGTGAAGCTTAGCAAAAATGAATACATCAACTGTGGAGGCAAGTCACTTGAGGTGTGTCAGCATTGCAAAGTCCAACAGTGATTTGTCCAATTCATTTATAGCTCATTTCATAATTTATACATGTTTCTCTTTAGAAAAACTTCACCCATGTCACTTACACATTGAGTCTTCAATCTGAACCTCGTGCTATAGGAAACATCATCAGAGATCCAGTCATCAAGCTGGATTTCACATGCATCTTTCCATTCATCAGAACGGTCACCCTACCTTTTCCCATTGAGCCTGTTTCCAGGTAGTCCCAATTTTATTTCCCCATTCTTGTTCTCAGTGCTCTATGTAGTATTGTGAAAACAAATATCTCACCCTAACACATTTCTGTCCGTGCCATTTTAATCAGAGAGCCTTAAGATGAGCCATTTATTGTCAGTCAGAGCTCAGTCTGCAGTTTTCAGTTTTGGGTGAGCGGTCATCTGAGAGTTCTGCTTTGTGCACATAAACAGTGAAGCGATGGTGCGTGTCGATGAGTTGGAAGCGACCATACAGATCATGCTATACACGGATCACAGCTACACAACTGCCTTCAGCAGCGCCCCAACTATCGAGCTGGGAGACCAGGTCATTGGTTTGGCTTCACGCTTAATTCTGCTTGGTCTATCCGCGGTTCTATTTCGATAACTTTTGCCTCGCCTTCAGGTGTATGTTGAGGTGGCCGTGACCGAGCCAGCAGACTTTTTTCTCCTTCGGATAAACGACTGCTGGGCCACGCAGAGTCGGAATGCCAATCAATCGGAGGGATTGGTTCACAGCCTGATTAGGAATGGGTGAAAGACTGCTCCACGGTGACGTTCACATTGACTCGTATCGTATTTATGAATTGTCCTTCCTCCTCCGAGTCCAGGTGCGTGACCGATGACACGGTTGTTTTCCACGGCTTGACCGAGGAAGAATCTGGCCTCAACGGGCAGAGTTCCACCATTCACTACAGCTTCGCCATGTTCCGCTTCACGGTGGAGCCGCATTTGTTCTATCTGCACTGCACAGTGCAGCTCTGTGACCCAGATGACAGTATATCCTGCACCCCTGTGAGCTCTTTACTGTCAGCTAAACCTTTCATACTGTAAATTCACAATCACACGCTTTTTGACATAGGTGCTGACAAACAAGAAATTTGATCGAATTTATCAAATTCGTACACTGCGGCACTTTGCTCAGTTTTGTGTCTTCGGTCACATTCATTTGCCCCATCAAAGTTAGTAGGGGAGTGACCTAGAAATTTCCCCAAACCAAGAGATAGTGACACGAAATCAACAGGATGTGATCAATAAACAGGAAGAAGCAGCCTGGAAATGCCTGTCAATTGGAAATGATCCAAAATTTAATGGAAGTGGCCTGCAAGTACCCTCAACTTACAAGCAAATGACGCAAAATTAGAGGACTAGCTCATCTTTTCATGCCATTGGAGGCAGCAATGGCAACCAGTGAGTTAACTTATTTGGCTAAAAATAAACCGACCCAGCCCACGTGATCTAATTTCCATGAATACGGCCTGCCAACCAAATCGAGCATGACACCTGATCTAAGCGACTTTCCAATGTCCACATAATTTGTCAGCGTGACTGAGTTGGAAAGATTTTTCACAGTTTAAAATATTCTTTTTTTTCTTCTGTTTCAAAAGAACTGCAAGTCCATCACCAAACGAGAAGCGTCGCGGGTGGACCCCGCCCAAGGGCTCTTGTCATACGGCCCTATCAGAATTGAAACACCGGATAAACCTAGATTGAGTATGCCACTGTCATATTGTATATCTCCTTTGCTTTTTGATGGAAATTTGGAAATAACCCAAGTGGTGTCTGTTTTGCTTGCAGACATAATGATGACGCTGGTTCTTCCCGTAGCAGGCATCTGGACCGTTGGCTTCATCCTCATCCTCGTCATCGCGATGGCAAGAGCTGGCCGTAAGATCGCGAAGATTGACCAGCCTCGAGGGTTTCAATAAAATATTGAAACCTTTATCCTTTTTGTCAAAAATGAGAGGGAAAATATCACAGAACCGACTTATTTTCACTTGCTATAGCAGTGGTCACCAAACTTTTATTCCGAGGTCTTTCAGAAAAAGTCAGAGGATGGAAAGGGCAATCATACATTTTTACACTACTGAAACAAACTTTGCAGTACAAAGAGAAAAATATCCAGCAATAGCCCCAATTTTTTTCCAACCAAAATGACAAGATTACTCAATTTATCAGAGTTGACTCGGTCTATGTACATTTGCAATAGAAAATCCTAAAATTCTACATTCTTTTGATTTAAAAATGTCAGGTTTTCCAACCCTGATGTAATGGAGTGGCAACTTTTAAGAGACTATCTCCATCTAGTGTAAAATCTTAAAAGTGCGACAAAACCAGCTGTGAATTAAAGCTGAATTTTGTCTTTGGCCATTTGTTGAGGCCCAATAAAAATTGGGCAGCGGGCTGCAGTTTGGAGACCCTTGTGTTATTGCAAATGAAATGGATTGATTTATCAATTAATTATCGGCTGTCATTTACGGTGACAGATGTTCGATTCATTTGGGGCTGGCAGTGAATGATCACAAGAGCACATCACATGACACGTTTGAACTGTTCAAGCGAGAAGTGACATGTGGTACGAAATTATTTACATTTCTTGATAATTGTACTTGTGAACTTATATTTCCGTATGGGCGTGAAAACATATGGTACTAATAATAGGGCTGATCTTACTTCGCGTTTTTTCGATTATCCCGGCCATGTCTGGTCTACAATATCTGCGATATTCGAGGAATTAAAAATTCCTTCATGAAAATGTAGTTTTCTTGACAGCCAGCAGGGGGCAATGTCGGCTTTGTGTCCATTTTTCCCCTGTTGACTCGACGTACCTTGTTTATGTGCGGGTGGGCTCTCAACCTCGGAACTGTTGGACCGCACATTCATCAGTCTTGCAGTATTTTCCCCAACTCTTTTACCAAATCCCTCTGCGCGTTAAAGACGTCGGCGACGGAACTTGAACGTATTTCAATCTTGGCCATCTTTTTACGGCTGCTGTTCGTCGCAATGAAAGTCCGAGTTCAAGTTGACCTCCGATTTTTGCTTGGAAGCAGAGAAGCTAAATTGATTCGGAACACGTACATTATGTAGTTTCACCAGTTGACTGCAGATTCTCTGTTAACGTCAGTTTTTTTCCTTTATTCAATCTTTAGGTTTCTCTAGTTGACGACCCACTTGTTGCCTGCCTCGTGTTGAGTGAGAGGACGCAAAAAACCACGGCACTTTGGCCATAAAGCATTCCTTTTTTTGCTGGGATTTTTTTTCTTTGTTCCGAGGGTTACTGCATTAGACCCGGAGATGTCAGCACAAGAATCTCGAATTCAAGTAGTGATCACTTCTGGTTGTTTACTTTTTCTGTTCCTCGGTTGCACAGCTGCTGATGTGCCGGAGCAACAGAGCTTCAATGCAGAGGTAAATCACATGAAGACTTGAACTAAAATGCTTGTATTATACTGATGACTGATAAATTAGACATTCATCTTTTTATCATTTGAAGGGAAAACAACATGCATTATTAAAGACAATGTGCTGTCTAGTAGTGCAACCTTTTTGTAGGCATGTGTATTAATGACACCAAAGGTAAGCAATCTGCCATATAGTTGCATTTTTCTGGTTAAAATAGAAGCAGCATCGATAAAATGTCTCACTACCTGTCTGATGTCCACTCACTACTTAATTCATATTTCTCTTCACTATTACAGACAAAAAATATTCTGTGCCCCCCTATTTATTACACTCAATTCTCCTCACTGGAATGTATTGATTAAAAGGTGTTGTCTGTCCTTTTAGCCCATTGGCTTGAAACAAAAGTGATTGACTTTAAATCTTTTGCTTCACTGCCACCCTGCCCCAGTTCAAATGGATTAGACATCTATTGCCTCCAATGCCAGGGGATGTGTTAACATTTAGTTAAATATGATCCAGTAATTTGTGTCAATTTGCACGCGATGTATGAATTTGTGGTTATATTCACGCTTATTCAGTCCTTCGCAGCAATTTTGACAGAATTTTATGTAGGACTTGCATAACAATGCTATATACTTGACACAAAACTAACCATACAGCCAGGCCCCAGGTACAGTAAATACCCCTTCTAATCTTTAACAAGCTGTTCATACAGAAATAGGCATGCACATCTCTGGGTGTGTTACATGTCTTCATGGGTTGCACACATGGAGGTTCTGGGACTCTGATGTTTAAACAAAATGCCGGCCGTTTGTGTTGCCTTTGAATCTGCTGAAGAATTCTTTAAAGGCACGACTCTGAAAGTTAGGGAGTCAGTCGCACTGTTTTCCTATCAACGTGGCGTCGCTTGCTCCAGCTGACTGTCAGTGACACCCTGGTCTTTGGTCACGGGTCGTCATGATGCTCAGGTTCACAGATGGGTCGAGGCACAACTGAAAAATATTTTCATGAGTTTCCTCAACATCTGTTTACATCCTTTATTTTGGCTGTCAGTGTAGAAAAGGCAAAGGAATGTGGTAATATTATTAGGGCACATCTGGTTTCGATCTGCTTCTCCTTTTCTTACTTGGATAGTTCTCCAGTTATTAAGTAATGGCTGCCTTCCCAGATTAACATTGTTCCTGATGCTTGTTTTTCTTGAATCGCAGAAGATAACAACACCATAATATTTCTCAATCAAAGCTGACTCCTCTCCCTTTCGCAGACGTGGCTTCGTCAGTTCGGCTACCTGTCTCAAGCCAGCAGACAGATGTCCACTATGCAGTCGGCTCAGATCCTAACCCAAGCCATCAGTGACATGCAACGTTTCTACGGCTTAGAGGTTACCGGAAAGGCAGATGCTGCCACTATTGAGTAAGATCTGTATTTTTCTGTTTTTCTGAGTTGTCTGAGGTTACGATTACGACGCCTGCGCCTTGTTCACCAAAAGCAACTTTGTCTTGACACAGACCTTATGTTGCCAACGGTCAAAGTCTGCAGAACTTCTGGTTCATGTAACGTAAAAATTTGCATGTATGCTTTAGGTAGCAACGTTGATGTGTTGAGTTTTGTGTTTTCTTGCCTGTCTCTAAACACACAACATTTCTGACAGAAGTGAGAGAAGGAGGGTTGGCCAGAGGGAGAAGGTTTTGGTATCGTTTTGTTGGGGTCACAGTAGTCATCGTTTGTGCTCTTGGTTGCAAATAAACCATTAAAAACCCTAACCACACTCTCCAGCAATAGTGTTACTATGTACAGTATCTTATTTGTAATTTTAATGAATTTTATATTTTTGAACAAATGTTTACGACTTAAAATCTATGTTAGAGCGGAACTGTTTCAAAACTCGAGGACTCCCTTATATGATCATGTGTAGTGCCCTCTGTCAGAAAGCTCACATCACTTTTTTGCATTTTGCGTAGGGCCATGCGTAAACCTCGTTGTGGCGTTCCCGACAAAATAGACAGAGGTGATGGTGCGAGGAGGCGACGCTATGCACTCACAGCACAACGGTGGGACAAAGACCACATCACCTACAGGTACACTAACATTCTTACCTTTTAAGTAGAATGTATATTTGATTAAATACACTTCTTCGGCTCAGTATATTAGACCAGCACATCCCATCCTCCTTGGGAGCGGAGAGGACACACGACGCCATCCGCAGAGCCTTTGATGTGTGGCAAAAGGTCACGGCACTCACCTTCAGCGAGCTGCCGGCCAAACGGAGCAATGACAGCCAGGCCGAGCTCGCCGAAATTCTATTGTTGTTCGCCTCTGGTTTTCACGGCGACATGTCCTTGTTTGACGGCGAGGGCGGTTCACTGGCACATGCTTACTACCCCGGGCCAGCAATGGGTGGGGATACACACTTTGATGCAGATGAGCCTTGGACTTTGGACAATCCTAACCACGAAGGTTAGTGGGTTCCAGATGAAAACAATTGCTTCACTTCCACCCTCAGTTTTGTGTCACATTTTACCAACAGCCCCTCTCGTAATTTTTTTTTTCATCTGGTGAAGTCATTATATTTGAATGTATTCACCCAACATTGTGATCTTACTGTCTATGCTGCAGGTATTGACCTCTTCCTAGTTGCGGTGCACGAGCTCGGTCATGCTTTAGGTCTGGAACACTCTGAAAATCCCAATGCCATTATGGCTCCTTTCTACCAGTGGATTCACACGCACAACTTCACACTACATGAGGATGACATCCAGGGAATACAGCACATTTACGGTGAGAGACTCTAAAGTGACATTCTTTTGTCTCTGAGGACAAATTACAACATTTTCTTTTGGAAATTTCACCTCAACTCTTGTATCTGTACTGCAAATGCATTTTGTTTACTTCATCATATGCATGACTAGTGATTGAAGTTCTAGGTATGGTTTTCATTTCACTCATTGGGTGACATTGACAGAGATAGAAGTCCGATTTAGTTTGAAGTCTGAGAGCCTAGCGACGAACAAATGTTTATTCACTGCCAAACTCTCCTAGTTCATATGGATTGGACGTCTACCAGTAACCAACTCATTTAAATTCATGGCAGAAGGATGAAAAGAGCCACGTGATTGGCACATGCCGCAGGGCACGTTTGGACAATGTGTGGAATCTTTAATGTCATGTGAGGTTTTAAATATACCAATTTTTTAAAAAGAAAAATAGAAAAGGAATTGGTGGTGAGTCTAACAAGTAGAGGGTAGACACATTCTAGACGATTTTTACATACTAATGAGCAAAGTATTGAAAACCAGCAGTTGTTTTGACTCCTTATGCAACAATGTTTTCATCTCTTAGCAACCAGTGCAACATTTTTATCCACAAAGTACTCAATTAAGTGAGAACCAAGGCACTTAGTGGAAAATGACTATGGGTAATGGCAAGGGCGTTACGTGAAAGAAATATATTATGTTTTAAAAGCAGCAAGTTGACTTTTCTTTGTCATTTTATCACTCTTCCAGGACCCCCTCACATTACTGAGGCTCCCAAACATACCTTGCCGACCTCCCCTCCTCCTCCTGAAGAGAAACCTACCCTTCCCTCAGTTGAATCCAAGCCCAAGACCCCAAGTGCTAGTCCGAGCTGGCCCGGACCCACCACTCGGGCCGCTATTCCCACCACCACCCATCCAGATCCTGAAGTCACTCCACCTGTTAGAAAGGATGTACCCCTTCCTCCATCCACTCGCCGGCCCCCCAAGAAACCAGATAACGAGGCCCCTGATATCTGTGATGGTGACTTTGATACCGTGACACTACTCAGGGGGGAGATGTTTGTGTTTAAGGTGAGATTTGAAACATTCAGAAAATATGCCTAATGGCGTGCTTACACCACGAAAGTCCATACTTTGCAACATTTTTGGTTTGATGCGGTTCCTAATCATGCCTGAGAATGTTCATTAAATAAAAGAGAAAGAAAGATTAGTTTCACTCAATCCACAAAATACTAGAGAAATACACAAGAATGTCCGGTGAATGTCTGTTTGATCATGTTCGCAGGATCGCTGGTTTTGGCGAGTGAGAAGGAACAGAGTGCTGGATAACTACCCCATGCCGATATCTGTTTTTTGGGTTGGTCTTCCGAACAACATTGATGCAGCCTATGAGCGTCATGATGGCAAATTTGTCTTTTTTAAAGGTACATGCTCAGCAGTATAACGTTCTCTGTTAACTAAGCACATACTTAACACATAGACCATCTTCTATCCTTACTTTTAACGCAACACAATTTTGTCATCCACACAATATGCCAGCGCCCAAAAACAGATCCTTTCGGGCTATGACGGCATCGCCAATAGTACACAAGTATCTGTTTTGTTGCGAATTTAGTACATGTCATAAATGACATCAGCACAACTTGGCAGTTGATCCTGGCGCTGTCCAAGATGGAACAGATTGCATAAGTCCTCTCCTTATTGCTGCAATTTTGCAGCATTCATCTTTACTATCAGGCAGGGTGAAAGTTTGCACATCTAATCAATATATTTGGCCAAGTTTGTGGGATAGTTTAGCACTAAATTATAGAATTAATGGCCAATTTCTGATAATGAAAGTGGCTTACCAAAATTAAATGTTATCCATTGTTTCCCCACAGATGATAAATACTGGGTTTTTAGAGAAGCAGATGTACTGCCAGGATACCCACAGCTCATTCGGGAATACGGTCAAGGTGTTCCTCCTCACGGCATCGACACAGCAGTCTGGTGGGAGCCCAATGGATATACCTACTTTTTCTCTGATGACCGGTATATAAACTCTTTTGTTCATACAATTTCATTTTCTATTTTTTTAAATCAATATTAATCTGCATACTGTCTTGCTGTAGGTACTGGAGATTCAATGAAGACACCCGTAAAGCAGACAGAGACTTCCCAAAACCAATCAGCAGATGGGGAAATATCCCTCACTCACCCAAGGGAGCCTTCCTCAGTGATGATGGAGGTAATTGATGATTTATAGTGAATTACTGAGGCATCTTTCAATGAGTAACAGCATCTTTACTCAAGAGCAAGAGTCAAAAGCGAGGTGAAATTGCAGTGTATAATGTCAACGTAGAATGGTTAGGCGTGGGCAAGTTGAGCAAAGTGAGAGTGAGAGAGTGGAGGAAGGAACTCTCTGGTTTGAGGCTTTGCCAGCACTTCCCTTTGGAAATTAGATTTGTGGCAAAGTTGCTTCTAATGCACCCAATGGATCTGATGTATTTGAGTGGCTAAGAGCACATTTGTGGCAACACATTCATCTGTGCTGCTTATATAACCCTTTTCCAATAATGCAACCAAGCGTAAATAAGCATGGTGAGCCTAAATCTACAGTCATGGGGTAACGAGACGTTGAAAAAGAGAGGAACCCTATTGGTAGACACACAAGTGGCAGCCTGGAGCAAGGGCAAGACACACAAAGACACAAACCTGAAATGCACCAAAACATTTAACTAACTTAAATCCACACAGTCCCAGTCCAAATGGATTAGATATTTAACGCCGTCACTGACAATGAAGCACGATGATTCAATGTCAGCCATCCCAGTTTAAATAGATGAAAATGAAAAATAAATACTGGAAGGTACCGTATTTACTCGCATATAAGCCGCATTTGTCGGACCAAAAAATGACTGAATCGAGGGTACGGCTTATCTGCGCATAAAAAGACGACCTGCACAAAACCGCAAGGGGACAAAGACGAAACTCCATAACACAAGACAATGCAGGTGATACGGTCATTTATTTCAAAATAGAGAAAAAAATCAACAGATAAAACGCTAAACAAAATTTATTTTGAGGTCTGAATGAAGTTCAAGAAAAAAATCCACGATGTAGTGAAGCCGCGAAAGTTGTACCGCAAAATAGTGAGGGATTACTGTATTTCGACATTAGAAGCAATTTGGCTGCCACAACATTGTAACTTCTGTCATTAAAAAGGATCAGGTTCTTATCAAGATAGACATTTCTTTTTTCAAATTGAATAATTTGATATTTTGCATTTACAAAAACAGGCATATTAACTTCCTTATGATGACCCTAATCGCATGCTTTTGATTTATACAGTATCTCAGAAATACCACTTGCGAGGATTTTCTTAAGATTTTCCCTTCAAAGTAACATGTGTACTCCCTAATGACACCATGAATATGGAGGTGAAAATTGTGAATCAGGGGGCGGCTTATACGCGAGAAATTGTAAAATTCTACAATTTTAAGGGTGTGGCCTATATGCAAGTAAATACGGTTGCATTTTTTTTCTAAACACTATGTTTTGTCTCTCACGCAGCGTATACCTTTTTCTACAAAGGCGCCAATTACTGGCGCTTTAACAACCACAAGACCGAAGCGGACAAAGGCTACCCACGTTCCATCCTCAAGGATTTCATGGGCTGCGTGGGCATCCCGGAGCCTCGGCCAGACCCGAACGTTGATCTTGTACCTGGAGCCAAACCCACTGAGCCTTCAGAAAGAGGTAAGGATGAGCGCGAAGAAGCCAAGCACATGGACGAAGACACAGCAAGCGAAAAAGACAACGAAGGCGCTCGGGCGGAGGAAGACGACAACCAAGTCAACGTGGTGGTGACCGTGGCAGACGACGGGTCCAAGGTCATGACGCTGATCATGGTGGTGATCCCTCTGGTGCTCATCCTGTGCATCCTGGTCCTCGTCTATGTTATCCTTAGAACTCTCAAGAACAAAGAGACCCCCAGGGCCCTGGTGCACTGCAAGCGCTCACTGCAGGACTGGGTGTGATGCACAGGAAAAACAGAGAAAACTCGCAGGTTTTTTTCCTGCAATACTTGGTGGGAAGATTGTTTTATGGTGGCTATTTAGCCCCGCGTAATAATCAGCAACCTGTGAAGTGGTTACTATAGTGCCTGTGGAGTTTGTTCACTATTTACATCCTTTCCCTTGTGCCTTTGTGCTGTTCATTTGATCACTTTGTCCCAACTGCCGTAGACTGTGAAAGACACAGGGCACAATAGGAATGTGGGTTTTTTTTGTAGCTATACTGTACGTAGCAGAGGGTTAGTAGAGTCAGTAGCCGTCACACAATTAGATGCTCAATTTCTTAACTCACTTGTTGTTTAACTGCTTTGTTGCAGATGTTTCTCTGCGCGCCTGCAAAAAAAAGAAAAGAAAGAGCACCCGCTCCCAGGGGTCGTCCTCCGAGCAGCGCAGGAATGTGAGGCAACACATGCCCAAACATCACATGATCGCAAATGCCCCCGATGACACGCACAGAGACCACTTCCCTAAACACAGGCACATAAACCCCTGCAATTTTCCCCCCTCCTCCCACTAAAATGACTTATGCCGGCTCCACCGCTAAATGTACAATCCCAGCAGAGTCATATTGCTGTATGACGTGGCCAGTGCCAAGCCAGTGAAGAGATTCACTTTGCGGTGTTTAACCAATGACGCCTTTGCTGTAACTTCAAAGGGAATCTGTTTCTTATACTTAAGTGACGCGTGGATGACGACTGAGGAACAGCCGGGAATCTGATTTCCATCGGTCCCATATGCTGCCCATTTAGTCGTGAAGAAGGGAGAGAGAAATGTAAAAGAACAGGAAAATGTTGAGAAGAAAATGAAAGATTGCGATGAGGGATTGCCGGATATTTTTTCCTTGAAAAAGGAACAAGGGAAGAAAGGAAAGAAAAAAGGGAGTAGCAGCGCTGGCGTTGTGCCTCTTGACCTACATGATTCAAATCCCACTCCTCTTTTTTTCACTCCGTTGCCATGAGGAGGAGATGACTTCCTCTCTCACCTCCTCCCTTCCTCTTCGCTCCACTTTTCTTCATATGTTCCGTTCTACGTACAAGGTTTCTTGAACGTCTGCATTCTTCTGCATTCTTCTGCATTTGTCAACCTGAATCATTTCACAAGATGGATATACCATTTTGCACATTTTGAGCTTGCTTTTCCCTATGTGAAAAAGCCAAAAAAAACACACTCCAGTCATCTGCATTTTCTTTTTGTAGATTCTTCTCTGAAGATTCAACTTTGTTATGTTCACTTGCACAGTCGTACTTATATATAACAAAAAGTTCATGCATGCAGAGCATGTTGTGTATGAGGGTGATGAAACGGTCAATAAAATTCGCT
Organism: Stigmatopora argus; assembly: GCF_051989625.1. Classification (NCBI taxonomy): domain Eukaryota; kingdom Metazoa; phylum Chordata; class Actinopteri; order Syngnathiformes; family Syngnathidae; genus Stigmatopora; species Stigmatopora argus. Next base: position 12,125,001 of record NC_135389.1, on the reverse strand, counting down.
GGTAAAACCTAAACAGCACTATCTGTGTTTTTCCCGACACATGTGCTTGTTATTAACTGGTCTTTCTAGGGCTTGTTTAGAATGTAGGATAGTTTTCCACAACAAGAGGGAGCCCTTTCTCAAAAAGGTTGAAAAAAATACTTCCTAAGGTTTATAGTCTTTTAAACCTTAGGAGAAAAAAAAATATTACTGGGATTTTTTTCAAAAATGTATGTTTTAACAAGCTAAATAGAAAATGTAAACGGGTATTTTATTATTCTTAACCCTTCACAAATGCTTTTAGTCAGATTTGCACAGAAAGAATAGAAAATATCCAGCGTCAAATTAGAAAAGACCATTACAAAACATAGCATTTAATTGTGGGATATGGTGTAATTATAACATACAATTACTATATATATCTATATATATATTTTTAAATCCTACATATTGAACGATTGAATTCTTATTTTCAATTTTGTCTCTTACAGCACAAATGCAACCATAATGTAAATTTCAGGACCCTGCATCATTTTTAATGGTGTTCAAATATATTTATTGGAGGGTTGACAACAAGCAGTAGCTGTAATGCTCATTGGGATTATGCAATTCTTAAAAATACAACAATTTTCATTTTTGCCACGTTCCTTGTCTATTGTGAGGTAGTAGTAAGTGTATGCCTCTGTGTCACAGTTCATCAGGATTAGCTCAATACAGATCATCCATGACTGCTTTAGCAACGTTCTCTTCCTATGGTTCCTGTTTTCCTTCCTGTTGTCACTCGCTTTCGTGTGTTTGACATCCTTCATGTACTTCATTGCTTGCACGCCCTAAAACAAAGTCTCTCCTTGGTCTTATCCAGATGTGGGGTTAAGATTGAGGCCAGTGTTGCGGTGCCATCTTCCAGCCTTAGACCTGTTCTCACAGCTTATCCCCTGCTGAGCACATAATGGGATCTGCAACCTTCCTCTTGTTACTCTGGCAAAGCACTGGGAGCTTTGGAAGATGACCTCCTGGACTCCATGAAGGTCTTTCTCCTTGAAACACACTCTGGTGCCAATGAATATATTGAATTATTAGGCAGAATTGACCGAGTTTGTTTACTTGATGCAGAGATACAGATGCTTTAAATATAGCTCTCTTGGGGTGACCCTTTTCACCCTTGACTGCAAATATTATTTTATGTTCATATTCATCCATTGTATTTCCTGGATGATGTGAATATAATTAACAAAAAGACAAGTAAATAAGAACAGCCCTTTGTCTAATAAGCTTTACTTTCTCCCCACCTCCTATATTCTGGTCGCGCAGTTGACTTAATATAGCTTATGGCTAGCCACTTCGTTAAAGTCCCACGTCATCGGCGGGAGATGAATGGGGATTAGATTTGTTATCATGGGATATGGGGCAATCGTTTAGGGGCTCATTGTGGAGATAGCAAACACAAATATATCTCTAAAGCCAGAAAAATGTTTTTTTCCCCCAAATTTGAATTCATAAGTGTTTTTGTTGTTGTTCACAAAGTGGCGAATCTTGATCAATGCTCCTTTTTAGAACTAATATTGACACTGACCTATTTCTAATGAACCTATGAGGAATTTTCCAAAAAAGTTCAGTCTGTAGCTACTGCCCCTGTTTTTTGGGGGGGTTTGAACAATAAGTATCATGTCTAGGTAGTATTTCTGAATGAATAAGGTTGAAAAATATTTGCATATTATTGCACCATTGTCGTCAAAACCTAACTGCGTTTGGTGTCATTAGAAATGGAAACCCAACAATTTGCTGTGCTAACATGGGGTGATGTCCTCATCACACTTTGCTCATCCTCAATCTGGATCCAAGTCCTAGATTGGGCCTTAACCTTGGCGTGGCTTAATCCAGTTAGGCACAGGCAGCCATTGTGGAAAATCCCCGCAGAGCTGCGTCGCACCGCGGATCTCCTCGACCCCAGCGGCATGCTGGGTCTCCTGTAGGCCCTCAGGTAGGAAATTAATATTTCAATTTTTGTTTTCAAGTTGATGTTGAAATGACTGAGACAAAGCGGGGCCAAAATCCAACAAGATTATTTGACCTATTTCAAAAAGGTGCCATATTCATAGTCTTACGGTACAAACACACACTTTAGTATTATTTAAATACTGTACTTACAAATATTTGTAACAATCCACTTCAGAAAATGAGTGTAATTTATGTCATTTTATTCTTACTTGATTAACAACTTCAGTTTTTAGGTAACCATTATGATTTTAAAACATTACCATCAAAATCATCGTCTCCTCTGCTCCTCTCTGAAGGGCCCCTTGTCAGTTTGGAAAATTACCATCATTATCATTATTATTATTCAATGTTTACAAAGAGCTTGTGTGTGCGTGTGATCCACAGAATGTTCAACTGGGTTGTGAAAGTGGTCCCCCATCCCCCTGGATCTCCTCACGCACATATCAAGAATGCTACTGAGGTCATTACACACAATTCCATCCATACTGTATGACTGATTTGTATACTCTTTAATATACTCTGAACCCTTTTCTTTGTCGTACATTAAACAGCAGCGATGCAAAAGTAGAGATGGTGAGCATAACTTATATTTTGTATTTCTTGTGCGGGTATTGATTTTTCTCATTTTAATGATCTAACACAGTCAAGAGTCCTCCACTGAAGAACTCAAGTGATGCATCAGAGGACAGGTATTTTTTTTCCAAGTTTTTAAATTCTTTAAAAAGTACGTACATAAATGTGCTGTTTTCTCTGCCCACCTCCCCCACAGTCAGTCTCAGGCAGGGGTCTTAGGTTGGCTGTCCAATGGCTTTGCCAGCGCCTTGCCTCAGCCTGCCGGAAGCCCCCATTTGGACAGTAAGGTGAGTCGTTCAGATTTTTTTTATAGTTGAAGAATGAAGAAGGAATGTGATGCTCATCAGGCACACTCTGCAGATTATTAGAGGGGTTTAAAAAATCCAAATAATATTAAATAGACACAATAAAAACAGTCTATTACATCGCGGTTATTCACCTATTGCTGAATGTCTTGGAACATATTGACCATGATAAACGAGGTATTACTGCACATTAGTTCTCATGAGTAGAAAAAAGGACAGACAACGGGCATCTCGGTGGGAAGAATTGAAATAGAAAAAAAAAATGCAGATTTAGTTTTTCCTGATCTGAAAGAGTGGTGAACAATGTAAATAATGGTATTTTCATTAAGTGGCGATTGTAAGTGGTAGCAGTCATTTTTCAGTTTTAGCCAATCAAATAAGAGTATTGCAGATTGCCCGCCCTTCCTTTTGACATCATTATTACCCATCGTCCCATGCTCCTTTTAACAGTGTATCCGAGAGATATGTGATTATGTGCGTGGGTAGAAGTGATGTCTCAAAATGGATGTGCTCGTATACCGTGGGATTTTGTTTTTAAACTAGGACTAAGTATGAATTAATTACAAAATATTTGATAAGTTAAAAAAAATATGTTTCATCCATTGTCAGTGCTCAATTTTCTGGTATATCAAATCAATTTACATTAAGGTTAGTTTATGGTTACTGAAATGGAGAAATCTGAGTAAGCAAATTTTAGCTACAAAAGATGGATTGTTTTGAAAAATTGGTTCTGCAAATCTATATAAGTTACTTTTAGGCTTTGCAAAATACCATTTATCTGGATAACTTTATTCATCCCGTATTCGGGAAATTTCATTGCGACAGTAGCAAGAAAAGGCATAGTTATAAGTTAGACAGTACAGTCGCAAAGGCTGCACAACGACAAAGCAAAAGCAAAAAGTACAAAGCAAATCAAAGTAAATGGAAACAAAAACTGGAAACACACACAGGAAGTCTTCCACAAGATGGGGAACTTCTGCAGACTGTGACCGAGATAGAGAATATGCAGAGTCACTCTTCCAAGCTTATCCGCACAGTTCCTCAGTAGTCTGGAGCTGAAGACAACAGTAGCAGAGTAGGGCACCTCGACTCCGTTGCTAGTAAGCGCCGACAGCTCTTCCATCTTATCCCACGATGGAATGGTTGGTCAGAAGCGTTGCCTCTTCTCCCGGCACTTTTGTCCAGCTCCGAATCCCCGGCGGCACCGAGGTGCTGCTCTTTCCGCTGCGTATTGTAACAGCTAGTCCCATGTGTGTGACAGCGTAGGCATGGCTGAATGGTTCAAAAAAAAGAAGTAGCAGAAAGAAGCCATGCTAACAGAACAAGGGAAGTTGTAAAAACATTAAAGCAAAAAGTATAAAGTACAAAGTAAAGTAAAAAGGAATGTAGTATTAAGAAATATTAAAATGTAATTAAAAAAAAGATAGAAGGGCTGTAAATCACGAAAAACAAGAGTGTACAGAGCTACTTCCACCTGGCTCCCGCGTCAACGGCGCCATGTTGGAAATTTATATATAATAAATTATAATAATAAATTATTTGTATACCATTCTGTTTCTTCTACAAGAAATACAAAGTTTCTTTTTTCTTATTTTGACCAATTAAATGTTGAACTGTTCTAGAAAAAAGATGTAAAATCGCACTTTAGATTTTCCTCAAATAATTGTTTTTTCACTCTTTCAATTGAATTGCAATTCATGTGTGATGTTATTAATCCCGAAAATTCATTACAAAAGCATCCGAAGAATGTTTTTTTTTTTAATTGACTCCCATCCCTAGTTTTAACATTCACAGAGCCCTATGAAGGTCATTTATACTTGCTTTTGCCTGTCCCATTACGCAGAAAATCATTTATCGTGTAATCTTTCTATTTCTCCTCACCAGTCTATAGGAGATGGAGAAAGGTGAGGTTCTATTCCATGGCGTGCACATTGCTTGGATGTCTTTAGTGGCTAAATAGCGTGCGTTTTCGTCTCAGGACGGGAGTGATGGGTTGGGTCACGACCAGCCTGACCAAGGTTCTGCCGCAGCCCGACGAGAAGTACAGAGAAATCCAAGATCGTGACCCAGAAGAGCACACAGAGGTGAGATGCAAATCTGTACTTTTTCTTGACGCATTGCATGCTTCAAAAACGGATCAATTCTGTTGCAGGTGTATGAAGTCTCAACAATGCCAGGTATGTCAAATATTTATTTTCTGCTGCATTTATTTTTTGATTTGCGTGACATTACACATTGTTGCAAAAAGTCTACTAATATTCTGTCCAGATTTTGACCCGCTACCACATATCCCAGTAGTGGAGATGGTGTCAGAAGATGAGGGAGAGGAAGACGACAGCCAGTCTATGTTCCCACCAAAGTGAGTGTTTGCCATCGAGGGCTGGCAGTGAGCGATTATGTTTCGGTGCCACTGACGGCCGTGGACGTCCAATCCATGTGCGAATGACGGCCAACATTTGAAACAAATAGAACTGTTTTTCCGGGCTTCAGCGTGGTGACATGGTTAAAGCAGCAGATTCCGCAGCCGATTCTAATCCCCGCGGGTTCTGTGCCCCTTGAGCCGAAACCCAAAAAGAGTCCTCGCTCATCTTTGGACAAAAGTACATACTTTAAATTCCTTGGTGGGAATACTCAAATTCTTAGACTTAACCGTAGTGCCTCAGTCGCTTGTTCACTGACTTGCTTTGTTTCCCGTCTTTTCCCTTGCAGTTCTTTCTCCGCCACCTGAATCTCTCAGTGGAATCTCACTGGACACTGAGAGCAAAACCTCAGCGTAGGTTGCCCTCCTTTGGTCTTTCACAGAGCGAAAATTCAAAAAAACATTTGAAAATGTTCACTTGCTTTCAGCATTTTTATTTCAGTGCTTACATAGAGTTCATTTCACTTTCTTTTCAGGGTGGTCGGTTGGTTCGTGTCAGGGCTTGGCTTGAAGCTCCCTCAGCCTGTTCTTCCGGCCTCAAACGACGCGGAGGTAAGCTTGGACCGCTCTTTTTTTCTTTCGACCCTGATGTGCTAACACGATCTTCTCCGTTTTCAGGCCGCGGCAGACATTCTCAAAAAAGGTGAGTTGTTTTATAGATCTATTCAGTATTAGACACTTCCATCGCTAGTTAATTTATCCCCTCCAAAGCCACATTTCGCAGTTCAGTTCAACCCAGTGGGGGCAGAAGTGCTAGTTGAGAGCTTAACTCAGTACCTCTTCTCCTTCTGTTTCAGGGGGGAAGGCGCTGCGAGCCCCTTGAACAGCAGGAGGAGACGACTGGGGGACGCTACCGTTTTCACGCATACATACGTACAGTTGCCTGTCAACGTTAATCAATGTGGCGCTACTGCAGTTTCTTTTTTAAATATCTATGCAAATCTAATCAAGGCAGCTTGAAAATGTAACGAGTAGACAACTCACCTTACTGTACTCAATACAGTTGAATATGAATGTATAAGATTTGTCTAAACTAAAGTCATATCATACGTTCATGCATAATATGTTCCCCACTGAGTAACTTATCCCCCCCACATACCAAAATCATATTGCATAGGTTAGCTCAATGTTTGCCATTGATGGCGATAGAAGTGCAATCCATTGAAACTGGCAGCCCATTTGTTGTACAGGATTCTTTTCTGTTACATTCATGCCTATAAGTCACATCTAAATAAGAAATTCATTTAAAAAAATGTATATTTTGAAGGAAATCATTCATATATGCTAAATATAATTATATGGCAGCTACGCATTATAGTACTTAATTTTTATAACACGTTAAGTATATTTTTACTTTTAACCCCATTTTTACTGAATAATAAGGGATAAAATTGAAATATACTATGTAATATTTATAGTATTATATAACCAAAGCTGACTTCCATTAGACTTTATCGAGCAAATCTGGTCATATGTAAGAAAACATTAGAATTAGTTTGCTGAAGGCCTGTTTTAGATTCGCTTGATTTCTGTTTTTGGCCTTGAACTGTGAAATGTGGCCTGTGAATGTGTGTTGTGGTGTGTAACATCCTCTCCTTCTCAAATTGAAACAAATATGTGAACAAACCGTAATTTAAAGATGCGGGAATGAATAAAGAGTCACTTTGTGAGCCAATGTGAGTTTTCTTGTGCTGGTCACCTCGTGAGCAAGAAGAAATGTCCAAATGTCACCTTCCAAACAAAATGATCTCTCTCAGCGTCCACCCAGCTCGACCCTGACATGGTGTTAGAAGATGTTGAGTCGGACAACGAGGCCCCCCAAACGCAACGGGCCACCACGCAGAGGAGACGACGCAGTTCCTCTTCGCACCTGCCGGTTTCCCAACCGGCTTTGGTTCGAATTCTTCAGGAGGATGCCGAGACCCAGACGGGCCGCTGGACGCCATTCGTTGAGAGTATCAAGCGGGAGGCAGAAGGTGTGGCTTTAGCCACCATGGAAGAACGGTAGGCTCTCGAGGGTCAAATCCATCCATCTACAGGGCTGTGAGGGACTGGCTACAAGTTGTTGTCTGGTGGTAGTTAGTAACATTTATGACACATCAGGTCTTGGAAATCAATTTATCATTGCTCATGTTTTAGTATGTGTAGCTTCCTTCAATACAGCCTCCGTTGTGCAACTCTTTTTGTTAGTTTGCAGCAGGAGCGCGTGGAGATGGCCCTCATGGCGGCAGAAGTGGCCAGGCAGACGGCTGAGATGGCGGTCCGGCAGCTCGCCAGTGAGGGTCAGTCCATCAAACTCTCTCTGGGGAGTCAAGAGTTGCTGGAAGAACCTGACGCCGAGTACGCCCTCCATTCCGTTGCACTCAAAGCCGACACGTGATGTGATGCGCTGCTTTCTGTTTTCAGACTGGAAGTTTTACAAGAGGAAGAACAAGTCAATCATCACGACGTAGAGTAAGTTACAAACCTTCCAATCATTTAAGACCATTACGTTTTCTTTGTCTTTTTGAGACACCGTAATCAATTTGAGAGAAACGTGAAAATATATATAATATCAGAGGACAGAGAAGCGTGTGAGGCAGGAGCATCGAGAACTTTCTTTCTTCGCACTTGAGTGAAGTTCATCTGATGTGATAAACGGAATACATTTTTATAATGCAAGGTCATATTCTCCTAACCTATACGATCAAATTGTATTGCATTCACAGCAATGTCAACGCAGACACCGTGTGATTAACCCTCAAATCCAAATTCAATTCCGACTGCCCTGATCTGATTAGCAATCAGTATGCTGATGCCGTTCCAAATCCCAAGGCTGCCCGGTCATGTGACCCGCCACGCGTTGCCTCGGTATGACAACATGGTCCCCTAGCAACCGCAGCTTCCCCTAGCGACGTCAAAATCCGCCCTCCCCCTCTTTCACACACCATCCTTTCCACTTTCTCTCTCTCTCTCTCTCGCCGTGGTTCCCACGGTAACCTGCACACCTGCTGCTGCTGTTCTGTCACGTAAAGAGGAAGACTGACAAAAATGAAAATCAAACATTAGCCTGTGGTGTGACTGCCTTTTAAGGACAATTGGAAATGTAGTGTATTTATCGAAGAGATGCTTGACCGATTTTTTTTGGGCCTCACAACAAAAGCGTCAGGAACGTTGATGGATAAAGTGAGTATAACGTATATGTGAATGTAGTCTTATGTTATCAATTGATGCTTATGAAATCCTAGCCCACCTTTGCCATTTGGATATTAATATTGTTAAACTTAATGTTAAATGTCAAGGCAAGCTTAGTCATCTGTTGTCGCAACCAAGGGCGCATCACATTCACGCTAATTAAAAGTGGGGAAAGTCCATGTCAGCACATACTGCCATTTGTATTTCCAGTCTGGGTTTGAGTTACGGTAATTATGGTGTGGAAAGAGGAAGGGATTACTTTGTGTCTGGAACTTGTCAATTATTATTTTGCAAATGAACATTTCAAATATCGGTTTTCAGTGAGCAATGTATGCATTGGTTGAAGGGAAAAAAGGCTATGATTATAAAAACAACGAGAATAAGCAGTAGTTTGTTTATATCAGGGGTGTCAAACTCATGGTCCGGAGTGCAATTATGGGACTTTTTTTTGCAGACCATGCTTTGGACATTTTTTTAATATGTTTGCCAAGCCTCATGAGTTTTCAACAGTGTTTATCTTGAAGTTAGTAAAGGTGAATTAGCCAGGCATGTGCGAAATACAGCATTATCAATGGTTCCAAAGAACAAGAAAATCAAAACTGTTCATATTTTCTTCATGAAAGTCGCTGATGGATTAGTTGTACATTCAACTGACTTTGGTGGCAATGTGAGTGTGCGTACGAATGGCTCTTCGTATGCCCTAAGACTAACTGGTGACCAGTTTAGGATGCAGTCTGCCGTTAGCCCAAAGTTAGCTGGTTTCAACACCGCCTATCCCAACTGACTGGTCGCCAGTCAGTCGTAGAGCACACATAATGACAGACAAACATTGGCAATCCCAATCACAACGCCACCAACTGGGAATATATACATACATTTTTAGTCAAAATGAAGAATAACGCTTCCTGCCCACAGAAAAGAGGAGCTTCAGCCTGTTGTGGAGCAGGAAGAAAGCACAACTGAAGAGCAGACCATCATCGAGGAAGGTAAACAACTGCAGACACTCGCCTAAATTGCACATTAACACGTATATACGTACTATAGGACAGCTCTACATAAGCAATACTTACATGATAGGCTAACCTTATCTTTTCTATTCCACAAAAGTTCAAGTGAAAAACAAACAAGAGCCTGCCGAGGAACTTGCGCCAAGAGCGATATCGCCCTCTCCGCCTCCCAGACTTGAGCCGGTGAAGGAGATTGAGCCGGAAACTGTTCAAAACGTGGCGGCAGAGAGCCAAGAGGAGCTTCCAAAAGTTCAGCCTATAACCCAGCAGCCACAGAAGGACGACAAAGACACCCGAGAGGCCAAGACTGATCAAAAAGTAATGGACACGCATTCATTTAACATATTTACAGAATTTACTGCTGTGTTATCCCTGTGAGACATAGTCATCGTTTATACGGTAAATGACAGATGAGATTTTGACATGCAATTTGCCAATGTTGATATGTTTTATGTTTTTTTAGGAAGAGACCGCTGAAGACGAGTGTGAGGGTAGGTTCTAGTTCTAGGTTCTAGCGGCTCAAATTTCATTTGTGAAACATTGCACTGGAACCAGTCTTTGAGAAATAGTTGCAAATGCAATTATTTAAGTTGGCACACTTGTAAATCTGCAGATTTTTAAAAGCTGATCAGAATTGGAGTATTTTTTTTTCTCCTTCTAATTTTGGCGAAAAAAAAGCAAAGACATGACAAAATTGCCAAAGAACGCACAAAGGATATTTACCTGTCAAAAGTCCTGAACAACCATGTATCGTTCACATTAGCAGTCTTCTGACCTTCATTTTGACATTTTATCAAAAATGGCATCACCAACATGCCGGACGGGCATGATTTTGAATTTAATAGCTGACATCAGTAATCGTGGTAGAAGCTGCTCAATAAAGTCCATTGCGATGAATATTTTAGCTGATTTCGGCGTTCTGATGGACCTGCTTACAAACACACATTGACGCAAATCTTTAAAACGCAGAACTTTAAATGAAAGTTTCTGAGGTGAGAGGATATTCAAATATGACTTTGAAAATCTTACTACTATTCACCTCTAGAGACTATGCACCTGGTTTGGGTGGAAAGGTGCGCATTTTTGCACTGTCCATCCCTTCTTTGGCTGCTGTTGTGCTAATAGAAAACATTACTTTATAGGAATGGCTCATTTCAGAATTAGAGGACATTCTAAGTTCATACAAAAGAGGTGCGACTTATAGAACGAAAATAAAGCTTTTGAAAGCTTATTACAATACGGAATATGGCGCAGAAAAGTGAAAGTTTTTTTCCTCCAGAATTTTATAGTTAGAATGTCCTCCAATTCACGAATGACCTGAGCTCAGCAAGGAGTCGAGCAGGATTTTGGCAACATATAACTCTCCACTTGTCTCCTCTATAGCGCCGTTAAGCTGCGATGCATTTAAGAGCTGCCTGATGCGCTTCCCTCTCACCTCCGAGTGCCTGGGCAATATCAACGCCTACTTCAAAGAGAACGGCATCTCACGTCCCAAGATCCCGCCCATGCCTAAACTCCCCGCCCAGCTGTCCGACCTCACCGAGCGTTTGCCCTCTCTGCCCCCCGAGCTGCGCCAAGAGTTCTCTCAGATCCGACTCACGCAGGTTCCCCGAAACGCGGCCCGCGGTTTGAGCGAGCTCTTGCCCGTGGTCTCCGACGCCGCCACCACGGTCGCTTCCGGTCTCAGCGCCGTCTCTGAGAACTTGGCCAACCTTCCGCAGAAGCTCTCCCAATTTCCCAGCAGAGCGCGGGAGCGTCTCGGCAACATCCGGAGCCGCCTCAACAGCCTCGTACCTCAAGATGCCTAAAAGACGACAACAGCAAAAACAAAAGCAGGACTTGGAACTGAACCCCTTTACTCCTCCTCCTCCTCTTCCTCCGCAGCTGCGTTCCCGCTCCCCATCTCCGTCCTCGCCCAGCACCAGCACCCTCGACTTGCCAAATGTCCCCATGTACCCCCGCCTGCCGCCAATCGTCAGCCCGCCGTCCAAGCACCTCAGCTCCCTGCCTCGCCAGCTTTCCGGTCTCTCTAACCCGTCCTTTTTCATCGAAGACGGCTCGCCCGTTTCGTCAATAAGACGTACAGGTGAATCTGCGAGTCTGACAATTTTTAACGACCAAGTTTCAGTGCGGCGGCCCGGTGGAGCAAGTGGTTAGCGCGTCAGCCTCGCAGCTCTGGGGTCCTGGGTTCAAATCCAGGTCACGTCCACCTGTGTGGATTTTGCATGTTCTCCCCGGGCCTGCGTGGGTTTCCTTTGAGTACTATGGTTTCCTCCACGTTCCAAAAACATGCATGCTAGGCTAATTGGACACTCTAAATTGCCCCTAGGTATGAGTGTGAATGCTTGTTTGTCTCCTTGTGCACTGCGATCGGCTAGCCACCGATTCAGGGTGTCCCCCGCCTCTGGCCGGGAGACAGCTGGGATTGGCTCCAGCACCCCCTGCAACCCTAATGAGGATAAAGCGGTTCAGAAAATGAGCTGAAATGAGATGAGTTTCAGTGCGGCGACCCGCTAGAGGAGAGGTTAGCAGGTTCTACTCGCAGTTTTGAGCTCAAGGGTTCAATCCCGGGCTCTGATCTCCCTTGAGCAAAAATTGCGACATGGTAGGCGGATTGAGCACTCCAAAATGCGTAAGCACGAATAGTTTTTTTTAGTCCAATTGTGCCCTGTGATTGGCTGGCAACCAGTTCCGGGTGTAACTTTCCTCCTGCCCACAGTTAGCTGGGATAGGCTCCAGCACCTGTGCGACCCTCGTGAGGATAAACGGTTCAAAGGACAAATGAATGAATGTTTCCGAGCCATTGACAAATATAGACCTAACTCCTGATCAAATGACCATTCGCCCTCCCCAATTCATTGGAATGGTACTTCCACCGCCGTCATTGGCAGCCAATGAATTAACGAGGGAGGCAGAGCTAAACCAGATGATCCAGATTGATCAGTCTATGTAATGAGCTATCAGAATATGCGTCCAGATGGCCTAAATATAGACACTCAAGGATTACATTTTTCCCTGCTTTGTCCTGCTTGGCTGCTACATTCAAGAAAAAAAATCTAAGTTGTAGTTGCCAGAATTGGACCGTTAAACCCGAACGAAAAACAGTAATCGTCATTTAAAAAAAAAAAGACAAACAGTCATTTAAAAAAAATAAACAGTAAAAAACTATATATTCTCTTTTTCATGTGTATTTTATTTAAAAGACAGGAAAAACAGTAGATATACATTTTCAAATGTGTATTACTACAAAAAAAATGATTGAAATCTTAAAATTGACACGTAGGAAGGCATTATCTCATTTTTACAGTTGGTTTTATGATTTTTTTTTAACTTGAACCCTGTTAGAAAATGCTTTTACACCACGCTTTTGCCCTCTAAACTCCACAGAAAGTTCTCGACTTAGCCTCCGTCCAGCCGTCAACGTTGAGGATGTCGACTCTCACAGAGAGGAAGCCGGGGAGGGAAAAAGAGAGCAACCCCCTAAGGCGCAGGACCTCCGAATAACAACCCTGACTGTCCCCGTGACCCCAACAGGAGGTCGACAGAGGTATGAGTTACAGCTAACTATATACGTACAAGCAAATATGTGTTAAAAAGTTTCTGAGTATTTTCTCCTCATTTTCCATCGGCAGCAAAGGAGAAAAAGAGTAAGAAGGCTGCATGGATTGTTTACATTTTCATATGTGGAGCTTCAAGACATTCATGCAATGACATGTAGCTTCACATAATTACATTAAACTTGCTTGCCTGGAAGTGAATCCTTCCCCCCACAATTAGCTGATTTTGTTTAGATTAAATCAGCAGAATTGAGCTGAATGGTTCATCTTTTCCTTGTCAAGCAAAGCTGTCCCTTCTGCCCTCTTTTGTCCCTTATTTTGCAGTGCTGTGTTTGGTATTAATGTCCCGCAAATGCCGTTGCACACGATGTCTAAAGTAAAAACAGCCCCTTAATCCAGTGCATCCAAAAATGTTTGGTAAATTGATAAATAACAAAATTTTATCCATCTGGTGTGTAATAATGAGGAAAAACGTAACAAAAAGCCAGCCTTTCCAGGAAGTTGCTGACCTTAATACAGGCAGATATTTTATAAATGCCGTTACTATTTTAGCCAATAAAATACGACTATGCGCATCCCGTGACATGAGTCACTCCCATTACCAATTGCACCTGCACTCAAGTCTCTTAGTGAGTATGTGTGGGTATAAGTGACATCACAAAATGGCTGCGCTCGTAAGCACTGTTATTTTTATTTTGTTTAAACATCATTATCTCCCCTATCAGAGGTCTAAATAAGTTTCATTTACATTACTGTACTTTAGGGCAGATTTGAAAGGTGCAAAAGATGTTAAGGACAATGTGATGGTCTGAAAACAAACATCAAGCTACACTTATTCATACACTAACCTTTAATCTAAATAAATGTCTGAAAGGGCTTCACGGGCCGACAGTTGAAAGAATTTACAAAATCCACTTATCGGAACCACCCCAAAACAGAAGGAAATAGGAAACTTGGCAAAGGGATTGGCCCCTCCAGACAACAAGGGACGTGAAATGGGCAATAAATAACAAATTAAATGATCAAAACACAATTGAAAGTTCATCCCGTGCACACGGTCTTTGCAGAACACAATTTTGTTGTGATGAGTTGGAAGGATTGTGTTGATATCGTCGTTTGTCGTGAGTGTGACTCCTTACAAATAGTCCCGTTGTCATTTCACCTCATGTTTTTATGTTTGTCAACATAAAGAGGCAAAAGTCAATAAAATGATGCATCAGCCTTGCAGTCTGGCTGTGTCATTCTGTCCACTACATGTTATGGAATGTCTCTTCTTTTTTAAATCTTCTCTTGATTTTTGTCTCTGGACCTCCCCCTTCCTTTTTTTTTTAAATTCACCCCATGTTTCTTAAATTTCATTCCAACCATGCATAACAGTAGTGGAGGAAACATAAAAACAATCTGGACAAAAACACAAGACATTTGAATGATGAATCTATCTGCTCTAGAGTTTGTTTGTCTTGTGATTTTGCCTTCACTTACTGATACACGATCCCATTGTCATTTACAAGAAGAACCAGTGACCAAATTATCCCAAACTATTTTTACCTGTAACAGTAGGAGGCTGCATTCTCAAAGTGAAGATGATGACGAGGAGGTGAGCATCCCTGTACGAGCCTGGGCAAGCCAGTCGAGCATCCACAGCTCCGACGACCCGTGAGTATCGGACGGCCCACGCGGACGGTCCTCCTGACAACGCACTTTTTGTTTAATTTTTTTTAAATTTTTTTATTCTAAAGCTTGCGAGAGCGTCCGTCTTCTTCCGCCAGTCAGACGAGCACGGCGGTCAACGAGCGTCTTCAGGAGCTGGTCCGAATGTTTAAAGAGAGGACGGAGATAGCCAAGGAGAAGCTGATCGATCCTGACAGCTCTGATGAGGACAGCGTCATCATCCCCTGTGAGTGATGCACACATTTTTATAAATGTGTGTAGAAAGTACTTTAAATTCATTTCAATAATAAATATAATTGAAACAAATATTTTCACCTCTCACAATGCATTTCTGTAAGTGGTTTCTCCTTAAATTCTATCATTTGATGGTTGTTGCTACTCAGTTTAATTGCCCTTTTCTGTCAAAATAGATTAGATGTCAAATGGTGTCAATGGTAAGACAATGATTTAAATAAGTACCCAATAAAGTTGGAAAAAAAAAAACATTATGCATGAAAAGGTAAAAAACAACAACAACTGTTTTCACACCAATTGACAAAAGAATAATATTTTGATTCAGGGTTTTACATTTTTTTATAGGGCAAACTAAAGGTTAAGGCATAATAATCTTATTATATTCCCATTCAATTGACTGAATGTCTGTCTCCAAAACCTAACTATTAATATCTAAAATGTAGTCCTGGTTGAAAAAGCCTCCCATGTGTTCTTCAGCTCCCCCACGGGCGGCGGGACCACAACCTTCCGCCGCAGATGCGGAGGAAGAACGAGCTGAGGGTGATCCGCACATATCCGACCATCAGGTGAAATCCCCTCGACGGACGAGAGGCTTTGTCCGCTACCGCTTTCCAACCAGCATCGACCCTTTCACCAGTGAGAAGCCCGCCCCCTCTCCCTGCTTGGTCTCCATTCCCGCACTCAGATTTTATTTTAATTTTCATTGACCTAAGTTCCAAAGATAAGATTCTACTGCTCCGTCATGCCAACGGGACTTTCTCCATCCCCTTTGTGTGCTTCTTCCCTCAGATTTAATGTACGTCTTGTGGATGTTTTTGGTGTCTTTGGCATGGAACTGGAACGTTTGGTTCATCCCAGTGCGCTGGGCTTTCCCCTACCAGACGCCAGGCAATATTTACTACTGGTTGCTGACTGACTACATTTGTGATCTGATTTACATTTTGGACATCACCGTCTTCCAACCACGCCTGCAGTTTGTCCGTGGAGGGGACATAGTGGTGAGTGCCATAATGCAAAGGTCTGCAAACTGCATGTGTGGCAATTTGGAAAATATCTTTCAATATGGCCAGCACAATAAGCTCAAATGTTATATTTTTTCTGTTGTTGTTGCTTGTAGCCCTAACTCATTCACAACCATTGATAGTAGTAGTGATCATGTTTCACTGCCATTGACGGAGAAGTACGTCCAATCCAGTGGGACTGGATGCCTATCTACGTCAATGGTAGCCAAAGGCTTTATAATACGTATATATTTTAAATATATGTGTATATAATACTAGCATCTTCTGTTCAACAAATAAAAGTAGAAGGATTTTGTGTTTGATTTTCTCTTAGAATGCCCTTCAAAAGTTGTTACGTCTTTGTTATGAGTGATTTGACGTATTTTTTTTTTGTCTTTTCTTCACAGAGTGATACAAAAGAAATGAGAAGCAATTACATGAAAACCAATCGTTTCAAAGTGGGTGAGATGTTTATTCATTTGTAATAATAGCTTCAATGTAGGCCTCAGCTTCCCGCACATAAATGATAAAAGCTGCGTCACGAATGGACAGATGGATCTATAATAATATTATTTTTGCACGGTTGAAAAGAGTTATTTTATGTCAAACCTTGCCCAGAAACTATCAGTGAGGATACGCCTTGTTTTTTGCAGTTTGATGTGGTCAGCCTTCTTCCTCTGGAGCTCTTCTATTTTAAAACTGGCATCAATCCTCTTCTACGCCTACCCAGGTTACTCAAGGTAAGCATTTTAATTAGGAAGAAATATGTTCTTTTCAAATATCCAAAACACTAAATACCTGTTTTCTGTCAATGCTGCCCAGATCAACTCATTCTTTGAATTTAATGAGCGTTTAGAGGCCATCTTGACCAAAGCTTATGTCTACAGGTGAGCATTTTTTTTCTTAGGAGTAGGCTATCTGCTTGATCATTACATTTTGGCCAAAGAACACGAGAAGCATAAATAATTAACTTGATAATAGTCTATCACTGCAGGTTATAGTTAGTCTATATCCCAATATCATCTAGTTGTGGTTTACATGTGTCAAACTCAGGTCCTACGAGCCAAACTGGCTCACCATATTCATTTTTCCGGCCCTCAAAAGCATCAACTTCATGAATACCAAAAGCTGGATTTTTTTTAAAGAAATTAACAAACATTTTAAGAGCAATTAGAATAAAGATTTAAGACCATTTTCATGGGCACGCTCACAAAACATCCTAAAACTATTTCATGCAAGTAAAGGAGACTAAAACAATTACCAACTAAAAATAATTTCAAAACCAGGGGTTGTTCAATTTGGTACAATACGAGCTGGTACACTTACAGTATATACATAATATATATATACTATACTGTTTGTATATACTTTTATAAAACTATTTAACTTATATAAAAGTATATGTACAGTATATACTTACTATAGGTTCACATTTATGATGGCGCCATGAGGGAAACCATAAACAAAAATGAATAAGAGACTGATTTAATTTGTTATGTAGCGTCTACTATCTATTATTGGCATGGTTAAACTTTGAATTACAAAATTTGCCATTTTCAAGTTGTTTAATGATTTAATGGAATGTCAGTAAATCTGTTTATTGAACTCTGCTCCATTTCAGGGTGATCCGGACCACCACGTATCTTCTTTACTGTCTCCACTGCAATGCCTGTCTCTACTATTGGGGCTCTGCCTACAAAGGATTGGGCTCCACCAAGTGGGTGTACGACGGCAAAGGCAACAGGTGGCTGCGTCCGACACGGCGTGTTCTGTAATCGAATCAAATCAAATGTATTTCACATCAATGTCTTCTCTCACAGCTACATCCGTTGCTACTACTTTGCGGTCAAAACGCTCATCACCATCGGCGGCTTGCCAGACCCCACCACCCTGTTTGAGATAGTTTTCCAGCTCATCAACTACTTTGTGGGCGTCTTTGTCTTTTCCATCATGATTGGGCAGGTAGGTTTGAGAAAAGGCCAATCATCATGAACTAGTCATCTAAAATGATACTTTTCATAAAGGCACTTTTTAAATTTGTTTTTATTGGACTCCCCTCTAGATGCGTGATGTAGTTGGCGCAGCCACCGCCAGTCAGACATATTACCGCACCTGTATGGACAATACCATTAAATACATGTCATCTTATCGCATTCCCAAAGATGTGCAGAACAGAGTCAAAACATGGTACAACTACACATGGCAGTCACAAGGCATGCTGGGTAAGAAAAGGAGTAACGTTTTAGCTCCTTAATGCATATAGTAGTATTTGGATGACATGTAATACGTGGTGTACAGTATTGAATTGAATGCTTTTATTGTCATTATACAATTATAACGAGATTTAAAGTTTCGACACAGTGTACAAATAACAATAACAACAACAACAAATCAATCAATCAATCAATCATTAATAACAATAAATCATCAATAAACAAGTGATAAATATGTAGTCAACAATGTAAATAAGTGCGGAAGTGCACAGAGAACAACAAAAACAAAAAAATGAACATTTACATAATCATTAAATAAAAATAATAATATATATTCTGAGTTGATGCACCAATTTTTTAGGCAAATAGACAAGGCGGTTCATATAGCTATCAATCGTGCTATTTAATGTTTAGGTTACAAAATTTGGGGAAAATTTGATGTGTATTTTTCTTTTTTTAGGTAAAGGGTTGATAAATGGAAAAAATGAAAGTTTAGTTTTAGGTGAAAAAGGTCATGTTTGATTTCAATATTTTTAAATAAAATTAAAAATAAGATTAAAATCAATGGACTGTATGAAACATAATTAGAAATGCACTATTTTTCAAAGATTACAAAAAGGAGTGTAACCTCTTTTGGTGTTTTTTTTTCTATGAAGTTTATATTTTCAATTACATTTAATAACAAGTTAGTATTGAAATTTACAGTTTTTTGTTTTCAAATTAGAGTAAAGATTTTGTTATAATTGGTTATCATAATATTGTTTTAACCCTTTTAAAGAATTCTTATTAAACTTTTTTTTTTAAAGGAATAAGAGAACATTACACAAAAATTCATTAACTGGCGATCGAAATGATTTTAACCTATTTTGACTGGGAGATACTCATATTCTCAACACTGTCCATCCTCCAGATGAGCAGGAGCTGCTGACTCAGTTGCCAGATAAAATGCGTCTCGACATCGCCATCGATGTCAATTATTCCATTGTCAGCAAGGTGCCGCTCTTTCAGGTACAATTCTGTCATTGTTACTACATTTCACGTCCTCTGCGACGGAACTGTGCCGTGGGTGATTGTCTTGCTTTTGACAGGGCTGTGACCAACAAATGATTTTTGACATGTTAAAAAGCCTGCGATCCGTGGTCTACCTGCCAGGCGATTATGTCTGCAAAAAGGTACTTTGGACAAACAGGTCTGAATACCGAAGCAAAATGCATAAGTACTATGTCACCAAAATGTCTTCTTTTTTTTTTAAACAGGGTGAAGTCGGTCGGGAGATGTACATCATCAAGGCGGGGGAGGTACAAGTTGTCGGAGGAGCAGACGGAAAGACGGTTTTTGTCACTCTCAGCGCCGGCTCGGTCTTTGGCGAGATTAGGTTAACATGGTTGTTGAATCCTTTTAAAATCCCACGCGTGTCTGTGTTCGAGGATTCCAATCAATCCGCCTTTCTTTGATTGGCAGTTTGCTCGCCGTAGGCGGGGGCAATAGACGGACAGCCAATGTCGTCGCTCATGGCTTCGCCAACCTCTTCATTCTGGACAAGAAAGACTTGAACGAGATCCTAGTCCACTATCCGGAATCGAAGAATTTACTGCGCAAGAAAGCCAGGTACAAAAAAGTTTACCAAAGAAAACTCCTAGAGTAATCAGTCAATCCCCAAGCCAGAGGTTGCAAGTTTGATTCCTGCTCCTTTTGAGTAGCCCTGAGCCAGACGCTGTCTCATTATTTAGGTGAATGACGATGTCGTGTTAAAGCGCTTTGAGTTCAAGGTGGAAAGGTGCAATGCAAGTGTAGGTCCGTTTACAGGACCCCAAATTGGAGTTGCCGTCTCATGTTTCCCTCACAGGAAAATGCTTACCAAGGGGAAGAAGCCTGAAGCTAAAGAAAACATCAAGGAACCCGGTACAACCCAAGTTCAGGCCGGCATCACCAGGCCCGAGACTCCCAAACTGCTCCGGGCAGCTCTGGAGATGACTGAGAAGTCCTCCGGACTCAAAGGAGCCATGGCTCAAGTCAAGGAGAAGACCAACAAGTCCAATGTCTCGCTGCAGGTAGTATTTCATCCTTCTGTCTAACTGGCTCAGTGTCTCAAGATCTAACCCCACTGCATTGCTTTGCAGAGTTTGCTAAGTGAATCATGCTCATCGACTTTTCCTGTTTGTTGCCAAATCAAATTGAAATAAATTTTCTGGGATGGAGAGGATATTTAATTTCTAAAATATGTAAATCGTAAATTCAAACAAATTGTAGATTAACACAATATTTAATGAGTTAATACCACCAATTACCAAGTACAGTTCAGTTGTATTTAACTTTATCTAGTACAAGCGATTCCCATCTCTTGTTCAAGAACTGTTTCAAACATTTGAGAACCACAACTGCCTGGATTTGACTTTAAATGACTTATTTATGTTTTTATTGGGAAATACACACTTTGTGGAGTAGCACCATTAATTTCGTTATACACAGCTGTTGTATAATGACAATAAAGGCTTTTGACTTTGACTTTTTGACTCTCTTGCAGCCGTCCGTCTCGTCCTGCGTTTCCACGCCTTCCGCAAGTCGGGTTAGCTCCACCACGTTTCTGTCCACCTTGGCATGCTTCAATGAAAACTCGGACTTGTCGCTTTCCCTCACCGAGGACATGCTGCCAATGGATCACAAGCATGATGGCTCATTTGAGGAGGAGGAGGAGGAGGATGGGAAGGAGGAGTGCCAGTAGTAAGAAGTCCCCATTGATAAAGTCAATTTTGATGCACAGAAAGCAATATTCAGAAGGATTTTTGACTTACTGAGACTTTATGAACAAATGATCTTCCCTCAACCTCTACAAGGCATTTGTTTTTGCTGTTGTTGACCACAAAATGTTTAGTTTTTTTTGTACTGCAGATGGAAAAAAAGCCTTACTTTGACTTGTATTGATGGCAATAGCCGTCATGGCAGAATCACGCCTTAAGTGGTGGAGAGACCCTCACCACAACAAGTAGGAAGTTTAGAGACAGTAAACACGGACACCAAGGTAAGATATTGGCCAGGAGAGATGAAGCCATAGCAAGTCGGTCCCATCTCTGCATCTTCATGCTCTACCTGAGCCTTTATTAAAAATTACAGCAGTTAGGTTGCCTTGAGTGGCAGGTATCATCCCTCCGTCTTCGGGTGGAAGCATACGCTCCTAACTGTCGTTTGTGCGTATGCACCAAACTGCAGTTCAGAGTACCCACCCTTTTTGGAGTCCTTGGAAGGGGTGCTGGAGAGTACTCCTTCAGGGAGTCCCTCATTCTGCTGGGGGACTTCAATGCTCATGTGGGCAATGACAGTGAGACCTGGAGGGGAGTGATTGTGTCAATATGTGGTTAAGATACTATTGGAAGTATATATGAGAGTATTGGAACATTACATTTGATAACATGGTTGTACATAGAACATTTCTTTAAATAGCTTATGCTGCAGTGGTTTTCTTTTGCTAGGTGAGGTAATGAGGAATATGATTTTGTTTTTCCAGATGTACAGTGTGTATATAAATATAATTTCTCAATAAAGTGACTACCGTTTGATTTGACTTGTAAAATAACCTGTTAATTATTCATGAGTGTGATGTGAAAATGAATAGTGCAGATAGATGCTTTCATGATGAACTCGCAGCCATATCCATTTTAACTGGGAGGACTAGCAACTATCATTCGCTGCCAGCCTCTTCCCAACAAAATAGATTGTCCCCTGCCTCTGGCCCAAAGTCAGCTGGGATAGGCTCCAGCACCCCCCGCGACCCTAGTGAGGATAAAGCGGTTCCAAAAATTAGATGAGACAATGAAGCATTATTTGTCTTTCAAATGTTGAACTTTTAATCAGTCAGGAGTCAGATGGCCTGGAATAAAGGTGAGTTGATGTAAAAATGTTACTCAATACGTATTTGGTAAAATTAGTGTACTAACACACTGTTTTATAGCACCAAGACCACAAAAAATCACGACTAATCTTCAAAACACTGGGTTGGGAAGACAAAGCACCTCGTAGAGCACGGTAAGCAGGCCACCATCTTTTCCACTTTCAATATGGCGGGACGATATGGGCGTGTCTTATCGTCAACGAAGCTGCGTAAATTAAGCACATGCGCAGTGCCTCGTCTTCTCCAACAGCCATTTCCATGCTGATGGCCGACTGGCAGGCCAGCAAGGTAAGTCGTTGAGCAATTTACTGGCCTAAGTGCATTTTTATCACGCTACCGGCAGATTTTGTAGGAATCAATTGAGCTAAAACGCCAACAAATCTGTTAGTTTAATGCCAGGTTAAACACGCCGTCGACAATTTAAGTTTGGGCTCCGGCTGTGTGCCGCATCTGACAAGCTATCTTAGCAGTAGCACTAGCATCACGACAACGCTTTCCATTTGACCACGTCAAGCGTCGTCTTGATGTTAATACGAAGAGATCTAGTCCCTTTTCTCCATTGTCGAGTCGTGTAGAAAGACTTTTAATTGATTCAAACAAAGCCGAGGTATAAACGGACAGTTTGCTGGGTAAAGGCTCACTCAAAAATGATTACCAGAGGCACGACTTAGTTCCCGGTGTTTTGTAGTATGTACTAATAGTTTTCACTGCGAGTACTAAACACCCGTTTCCAAATTGTATTTGTTCTGTTTTCACACTAAAAATCATTTCTTAAAAAAATGACCACGTCAAGCGTCGTCTTGATGTTAATAAGCCAACTTTCTCCTACCTCTTAACTATATTGAATCACCTTGTCTGGACAAGGGAAAATAGCACGTAACACTAACTTATTTACATTCTTTATCTTGATCGTTTATTAAATTTCTTGTAAGATTTCTCTTCCTGTATTAGTTGTTTGGCAACTCCCAAATAGCTTTGTTAAATGAAGTTTTCCCTGTTTAGCATCATTTTATCTTTTCGTCAAGGTAAAACTAGATACAACAAAAATGTAAGTGTATCTCCAGTGTCTATATATGCTAACTTTTGCTTTTTTGTACACATCAGGTCCATGTCTAGACTTTGGAGGGTCTCCAAGTGATCTTCCTTGCAGATGTGGTGTCTCTGAACTCTGCTGGCAGTCTTCTGAGAGGTTAGTTTATTGTAGAGTATTCATCCAGATCTATTTTATTGACTAATTTACTTCTCCCCTCTCTTAGGTGAAGTCCAGAGTTCTCTGGCTCATGATGACCAGATCCTCAGGGTAAGGAGGATCTATTTTTTTTTTTAATCAGAAATTTTAATAAAGGAGATTTGAGTGTCAATTGTCTATCTTAAAACACTTGGAGAAAAAAGACCCAAGACCCTCAATGGTCTTTTTTTTCCTTTCATTTTTGTGTAAAAAAATTGTTTTTTTGCTGTTTAGATTCTAAATGTTAATATTTTTTCTCATATATAAAAAAAATACAACTGTCTACATGTGAATATTTGCCATATAAATAAACATGATTGATGCAAATGTGTACCTTTCTTTAAAATATCATGATACATGTGTACATTTCAAGAAATTTTATTTTTCCACAAATAAGGGGTTATCAAGATAGCTTCACATTAGCCATCTAGCATTTAAAGATGAGGTTGCTGTCCATGGACAAAGAATCTCTTCTTGGCACTGGATGGAATACTGGAAAAAAAGGTCAACACACAATAGACTAAGTCCAACATAAAAAAACACAAGTTAGGTTTTACCAACACCAGAAAGGCCGTCATCCCACTGCAAAAGAAGGCAGACAATATTAAAGCCCCAGGAGGGGAAAAAAAAAAATAGAAATATTAAAAACTCCTCTGATGACTTTGCACAATGGCCTGGTGTACTTTTTGTCCACTGCAGAGACAGGGAGACTTAAACAAAGTCTTTATAAGAGGGATCTCCAACTGCAGTCCTTGAGGGTCCCTGTCCAGTTGGTTTTCCATGTCCTCCATCACACCTAAATCAAATAATCAGGATCTTGATCATTTGATTCAGATGTGATAGGAGATATGGAAAGCATACTGGATAGGAACCCTGAGGACCAGAATTGGGGACCCCTGCTCTATAATGACAAGTACCTGAGGGGATGTTGGTGTCAAAAACTGTGCCATCCGCCAATGTCACCCTTTTTGGGGAAGTTTGTCTGGTCAACTTGGTTGGATACTGAAGAGAAGCAAGATACAAAATGAGTAAGTTTAGTACACATTACCTGAAACACTCGGGTCCTACATCATCCACCACCTTTGCCTTGACTTCTTGGGTCTTCTCGTCGATTTTGAAAGCTGTCACCTCTTCCACCGTGTCCGTGGCTTTAAACCTACAAAACAGCATGATTATACAATTGCTTATTTAACCATTTTGACCAGTGGTCCCCAAACTATTCCAGAATGGGCCAGAGCAGGGGTCGGGAACCTTTTTGACGAAGAGAGCCACAAACAATTCAGATTTTCCAATGTTATTCCCTGTGAGCCATACTACGAATTTAAAAGTCAAAATACATACATGTAAATGAGTGGCTTTTAATTTTTTTTGGGTAATATCACCACTTTTAAAGTGGAACAAAATTAATATTTTTTCAAAGATTCTTATGCTTTTGCTAATCAATGAGAGGATGCATTCCAGAAGAGTCTACTGCAAAAAAAAAGAAGAAGATTAAAGCAGTTCTAGATGTAATATCTCAGTTCTGTCACCAGCGATTTCCATATTTTAGCTCACAGGTTAGCAAAGAGCCAGATGCACCCATCAAAAGAGCCACATGTGGCTCCCGAGCCAGAGGTTCCCTACCCCTGGGCCAGAGGGTGCAGGTTTTCATTCCAATCTGGTGTCCTAAAAGTGCAATCACTGGATTGCACTCAGGTGATTCTTTTTTCAGTAGAAACCCCATTGGTTAAATTGTTTATGTTGGATCTGCTGGAACCAAAACCTGCACCCACAGCAACCCCAAGGACCAGTTGGGAGACCTATAATGAGGGAAAATGGTTATTTTATCATATGTTTAAACTCAAGTGAAAAATGACCCCTGCGCTATTGTTGACCGTCTCAAACGCATTTAAAACAAAAAATGAAAAGGTCCAAGGTCTTTAAGAAAGTGAATGGAAAAGGTCTATATTCTATAAAAGTGTATGGTTTATTCCTTACACCTCCACTGATGGCATTTATGTGGGTGTGTGTTATCCACACATGTTTTTGCCATTAAAAAAAATCAACACCAAGCCAGTTAGTGTTTTCATTCAAATTTGGAATGTATCATAATGAAAAACAAGCTACTTTGGCAAAGCCGTGAATACTGAACGCTGATATTTAATGATTACACGGATAGAGTAAATAGAAACTACTATTTTAAAAAAAGACTCACGTTGCTGACAAAAAGCTCGTTATGGCGTCGACAAGCTGCTCCTTTTTGGCTGTTACGGCCCCATTCTTGATGTTTCCCACCAATCGGTGTTTGTTGAGGAACTGAAACACACAATGGAATGACACATTAAGAGCTGTAGGTAACGCAATGCAGCCAATTTGTTTGCAAACATTTTTCGGTCTGCATCCACGTTTGGCCACATCACGCGATCGAAGCATGCTACCGTCATAAAGCACTCTTCAAATGAGAACTGGGCCTTCGAAATCCCCAAATGACAACGTACCGAATTCGCTGCACTGTCCTGCGAGAGCTTTGTCAGGTTTTTCTTCAGTAACTGGTCACTTCTGACCTACTCTGCATGCAGTCCACTCCGGAGCTAGCTCCTGGCTCATCCGCTATTTTGAAGGCTATTTGAACTCTGACCTCGGTGACGCCTATTAAAAAAGTCCGTCTTGAAAATGGCTTTGACCGGAGATCTGCAACCATATCCATTTCTTCTCCTCCTTCAGCCATCGTAGGTTGACAAAATCGTTATTAAATCAACACAATAATATATTTGCTTATGCAGCTCGCTGCATAGTTTGTTAGCTATGGCTTGTCCACTCTATCACTAGCCACTAGCTTTTTCTTTTAGGACAAACGTAGAGAGATATTCTTTCTTGAATTAAGAAGGATGAATAAAAATATTCATATCAACCAATCTCTGTCTATAATTGTCCGATCAAAGTGTTTGTTGCTGGGCAAGAGTACTCTAAAATATGAACTGTGACGCTAAAAAAGTAGGTGATATTTTCTGTGATATTTTTTTTCCTCAAAAATCAGTTTAAAAGATGGTTTTGGCCAGCACACACCTTCACATTTATTTTTATAATAAAAGTGATTATTGGCCAAAACTTGGTTGTGATTGCTTTGACACATGTACCGTATTTCATAACTACATCTGGCACACAAATATATATATATATATATATATATATATATATATATATATATATATATGTATGTATGTATGTATATATATATATATATGTATATATATATATGTATATATATATGTATATATATGTATATGTATATATATGTATATATATGTGTATATATATGTATATGTATATATATATGTATATATGTATATATGTATATATGTATATATATATATATATATATATATATATATATATATATATATATATATATATATATATATATATATATATATTTGAGACGAGTACGTATTGTGAAAAACGCATAACGCCACAGTTGGCCAACTAGAATACAGAAATATTTCCTGAAAATGAGTTAAGAAATGTAAAGTTCAGTTCTTAAAGGGTCTTGTTTCACTCTTCCATAAAGACTTTCCATGATTTCATTGATTCTAGAAAACTTTGGGGACAGATGGGTTAAAAAAGAAGAAGCAAAATTGCACTTGAAATGGTGAGGTTCAGTCAAGCTGCGTGGTTGTTAAAGACGAGCCCAGCGACAGATGGAGCTCGTGAACATTCAAAAAAATCCGCTCTACACACAGTGTGTGTTACTGCTCGGTTTGACTCAAGTCGTAGCAGAAGTTGTAGTTGCTCGGAGGCTTGGGAACGACGGGCGCGTTCTCCGGGATGGGAATATTCTCCAAATCCAGGAGGCGGAGTTTAATCTCCATGGAGAGGAGGATGTCCAACTCGCTGCGCATGGATTCGCTGCTCATGTCCCGGCCCAGGAGGACGCTCAGTCCGTCTGTCCACAAGCAGAACTAACAAGGGACAACGTTTATGCGCTTAAATGGCAGCCAGAGAATTACCAATCTGGACTCACGTCAGTCCTTGAGGGGGCGATGAAGTTGAGGCTGTACTCCTCCACGTCGTAGGTGATGCTGAACGCGAGGTCCAACACGTCCTTCGTTCCATTTGGAAAAGGACGGCGGGGGGAAATGTCAATGACAACTACAGTGTACAAATACGAGTTGCTCACCTTGTTCTGTTTGCCTTTGTTCTCCTTCATGTGAGGACACTCTTTGCCCACCAGCAGAGCTTTGATGTCAGCCACTGGGACTGAACAACCAGCAGAGTTAGTTACACATTGATTCCACAGCAGATTTAGGCATATTTCACCGGCGGAGGGCAGTTTTTCACCGGGATTTAGTCATAAAAACGAAGACCTCATGTATAGCGCGCACCTGAACTTTGCTTCAGTTTTTTGGTACAAAATTTTGCGCGCTATACTCCAATAAATACGGTAAGGGGTAATTATTTTTTGATTTTTAAG
The DNA here is from genome assembly GCF_051989625.1 of Stigmatopora argus. NCBI lineage: Eukaryota > Metazoa > Chordata > Actinopteri > Syngnathiformes > Syngnathidae > Stigmatopora > Stigmatopora argus. The sequence goes on along the minus strand of NC_135389.1, from coordinate 12,097,306 downwards.
ATTTTTTTTGTTGTTACTTTAAACCATAATGACTAGAAACCTAATAAAGTGACCATGAGAAAAAAGCTATAGTTTGAAGTCACATTCTCTCGCTAGCCATCTGCTTGTTAGCTGTTAAAAAGCTATGCTTTCACCCAAAATCCTGAGTTGGGTGTTGCAGTTTGGATGTTGATGTTTGTCACACCATCAACTAACAGTTCGAAGGATTCAAATGATTTTTAAAATTCACTGTAAATGATTGCAAAAATGCATTTTAAAGAGTTTAAAAAAAGGATGTCATATTCAACCCAGAACATTAAGATCATCTATATTAAATGAATGACTATTCTAAGAAATGTTGTGAATATAATATTCATGGTTGTGTATAAATTGTGACAACCAACCACATTCTCCCCTGAACACATTCATCCCACACTCACTCTTTTCTTGCAGCATTTCAATGGGCGGACTTTCCGAATCCTCCTCCATGTCGCCGTAGTGTAACATTTTGTGATTGGGTGACAAGCGACAGTACCACAATTTGTCTGTGGAGAAGACAATAAACTTGAATGTTGGCTGTAACAAAAAAAATACCAGTTTTCTCTCTTAAGCGCTCGTGTATGCGCATCACTCACCTTGTCTGCGTCGGCTGCTAATCTTTCGAAACATGGTCCCCTGACACAATCTGTTGAGTCTTTGTTGACGGATCAAGTCAAGCAGCTCCGGTTTCAGACGCTCTTTGAGTTCACTGTAAAAAAAAACCAAATAGAGTTTGAAAATCATGGTGTGTGCGAAGGGCCGATGGTCGCGGCCTCACAGAACGGGCGGCGCCAGAGTCTCTTCTTGGTGCAGTCGCTCCGTCTGCCGTAGTTTGAGGATCTCGCTGTAGTTGAGTGCGTTGACTTTGTTCTTGAAGAGCTCCAACGACGTGGGCTTGGTGGACAGCGTGCGCGTGATCTGCTCCCTCACCACTTGCATCACCTGGAAAACACATTTCTAATTTTAGATTTTTTGTTTTTAGCTTCACAAAAATGAAAATAAAAAAATTGTAAAGGTGATGTAATCCAGTTTAGCCCATCTTTATACCCGATATTTTAATATTCTAAATTCAACATATAACTAAACTCTCTCTACCCCCGCCCAGATATTCCCCAAACAGCCAATCAATGATGCCTTTGATTGACCTACATCCCAATTACTGGCCATAAGCAATTCAAACAGTCAATCACTACATTTTATTCAACACCGACCTCATTAAAAATAATAATACATTCATGTTGACTAACTCAAATCACTGTTGTTGTTCATATGAAGTTCCCTCAAGGCCTAAACCGATGGCACATTTTACATTTATATTTAATACGGAGCATTGACTAAATTTTCAAAAACTAATCTTTACTAGTGATCTGAATATGGAAAAAATGTAAAATTGGTTACAGCACAAAGCAAATGTATAAAGTTGAGCAAACAAGGCTCCCATCCCACCTTACCTCCATTTTTACTCCTTTCAGGCTGAAGTAACACTTGAGAAATGGTACCAATTCCCAAAAAACGGTGTGTCGAGAGAGGTCAACAATCGTGCACATGCCTGCGCTCTGTTTTGTAAACAGACACCCGCATACTGTCGCACGCACCAAAGCCTCCTCCCCCTCACAGACATCCAAACCAATAGGAGTCGGATCTTTGGTTGTTGTTGTTTTTTTTGGGTCACAATTACCTGCCTGCTATATTTATATTAGGTATTCTTGTATAGTTTTTACTCCACTGTCACTCCTTAACTTTGCCAGTGTTTCTATAGAAGTCATTAAGAATGGAAAAAAAAATCTTGTCAAGCCGTGTTGGTTTTTAAATGCTGTTCCTACTCCCTTTAATACGTTTTTCTAGCCCAGTCATTTCTGACTTGTGTCACATGAAATGACGTGAATCATGACAACTAAAGTGGGGCCTGGCGATATCCCTCCACCTCTGTTTCGCGTCCTGCCCGCTCGAATTATGTTTGACATTCCCTCTCTTGTTGTGTAATTATTGCTGATGCTCAGGGAGCTTTGTTTGGCTCATTTCCTTCTCCCTCCGCTGCCTCCGCCCTCCACGCTTCCCTTTTGTCCACCTCATGCCCCTTTTGTCTTTCCCTGGGAGCACCCCGGGTCGGGAGCTGCGGGCAAAGACAATAGGCCCTGCCCGGCGCGCTCCTGAAAAGGTCAAAGGGTCAGTGAGTTTTACGGCCATCTGGGGAGAGCTCGGTGGGAACGGGACGGCTGCGGGCAATGCGGATGAGGACAAAAGCGCAGCCGCTTTGCCTCTGAAGATGATTGAGACGGACGTATGATCAATATCTCTTCCAGACGGGCCCCGGCTGCTTAAAACAGCGGGGTGACCTCCAACATTGTGCAAGCGTGACAATGCGCTTGTATAAGGACGCTCTGTGCTCCTTCCATCTACTTGAAGGAGGAGGTGAGGGTACCCACACTACGGCCAAGTAAACTTAAGTACCAAACGGGTCCGGGGGAGATAAAAAAAAGTAGGTGGACGTCAACATTAGTGATGCTCAATACGACTATTTTTGGAGTATTGGATTTGGTCACAAGATGGGATACAATCCAGTAGTCGTGTGTGTTTTCAGTACTATTGTGCTTTGGGGGCTGTGTAAATCAAACCAGTAGGCAAACATGTCCGCTGAGTGGGGCGACATCTCTTTGGAAAAAAAATGCCAGAGCCAGAACATCGTGTATTCGCGTGTGCGGTCGTTTGGTCGCCGGTCTTTTGGTCGCCCGGACCGCGACAACGGGCAACCAAAAGACCGGCGACAAAACAAGGTAAAACAACACGGTCTACGCATCAATAAAAGCCAACAATGGCCATGAGCAGTTTCACTGAGCCGACGTGTGAGTGTACAAGAGTTTGTATGTACATGCGTTGTCCCTTTAAGAAGCTACGTCAGTCAGGGTCTTAACAAGTTATCCAACAAAAAACAATAAAAGTCCGGGAAATGTGGAGGTTTTCTTTAGCCTAATAATTACTAGGGCATTAAGTATGACTAAATAGTAATTCGCAGTTTGTATTTAGGGAATTTGAGCAACGATTTAAATGGTAATTATCAATAACCTTCCGGGCGACCAAAAGACCGGCGACCGTGTATTAGAGTAAATAAATCATTTATTGACTTTAATACAAATTTACCACTAATGTTTTTTTAAAATCCTTTACTAGTTCATTTTTTTTGTAATTTACTGGTTTCTTTATATTCTGCATTACTTTTACTGGTCTAAAAAAATAAGAGCATAGGATCGGTATGGGCAAGGCATATCAGAAGTCAAAAAAATCAGGACATCCGTAGTGAACATACGGTGAAAAATGCACTTGACCTTATCAAAGTCCTCCTGCGTGGCTCTCATCTCCTTCCAGGTCTTGTTGAGTAGCTGGATGCACACGCAGAAGAGCTCCTCCAGCAGTCGGTCCTGACTGAAGAAGATGGGGTGGTAGTCCAAGCCCGTCTCCGAGGCTGCGGCGGCAAAAACGAGATCGGTCACTGTCTGCGTTCCTTCACGCGGAAACTTGAGGAGATCCGGCGGCAGACTGACGGGCTTCTCCGATGCGAAGGATTTCACACAGGATGAGTGTTAGCTGGATGCTGCTCCGAGCAAAAGGACACTCGTGTTTGTCCTCCCTGCTGCTGTTCTCCAGGACAAACTGGGACAGAGTCGGAATGTGAAACTGATGTCGTGTCAGACAATTTGAGCCATCTTTAAAAAAGACAAAAATCATTCTCACCCTGCTGTAAGCATCTGGATTGCGTGCAGCAAAAAAAAACATTGTGTCCAAAGCTAAAAGACCAGGAGGTGTTCGCGACAAGTCCTGACCCGGGTTACTATTATTCTGGAGACATCACAATCACAATTAGAAGGACAAGAAGGTCGTTGGCATACGTTTTGGGCGGCGCTTACAGAGAAGCCCAACTTTTTAAACTCTTTGGCGCAGAGGGAACGTCGTCTTTCGTGACTCAGGCTGTTCTCGCTCTCCGTCTCGAAGGCTGCCTGCCGTAAACTGTGAAGGATGTCTCTCTGCTCCTGAGTGAAAAATCAAAGATGGATGTTTACTACGTACGTACAAGCACATATTTTAATTTTTATTATTTCAGAAACATGAAGGAGGTTTCGTAATGATCGATTGTTAAGTTGCCGGTGAACCGTTTGCGTCAGGAGTCATGGCGACCTCAGACAATCCGGGTCTTTAGCACTTTAAACTAAAGTAGGACTCAACAATAAATAAGATGTTGCTAATTGTGAGTCAGCAGTTCAATCTAATTTGAGACATTGACGTGAAAATGTGATGTCTAAGTTTCTAAAAAAATGAATGTTCTCTTTGCATACCTGTCAACCTCTGCCGATAACTGCCCTTATAAATGATTATGATTCCCCTTACAAACCCCCCAAAAACCTTACAAACACCGTACGACTCGTACGGTGTTTGTAAGGTTTTTGGGGGGTTTGTAAGGGGAATCATAATCATTTATAAGGGCAGTTATCGGCAGAGGTTGACAGGTATGTCTTTGTGAACGGACTTCAAATCCAACGGCCGGATCTTTTCCATTTTACCCAGTTTAAACAGATTGGACATTTATTGCTGTCAAAGGGAGAAAAAAAAACATGTTCAAATGTGTGTCACTGGACTCACCTGGCTGGAATAGTCCAGTGGCATCTTCATCCGCGTCTCCAGGTGTTTTAGAGTCAGTGATTGGAGGACGTAGAGGTAGTGGGCCATCTCATCCTGGACTGACCCTGAACTGTGGATGATATTCTGTAAAAACAGGGTCATTTTCACCGTTAGCTTGCTGGATGGTCATGTGCAAAATTTGGCTCAATTCATGGGTGACATTTCTTGTAGATTTCTTATGTTCTGAGAAAAAAGGTTGTTTCTGCAAAATCCAGAATTATCATTTCTATTGCTGGGAAATCCTAATTTTGTTGAGTTATGATTGACAGCTGCTTTACACAAATTTTTCTGTGTAGAATCCAGAACTGGTCAGTTTTTCCTCCATCATGTCAAGTGTTTAAATTAAAGTATATCTTTATATATACATATGCACACAGCCGTATCATCAAAAATGCCAGAATTAACATGTGCTTATTTAATACATTCTAATACTGACTTAAAATTAAATAATAAGAAACACTTTAAACAGGTACTTTTTTACAAAGGATATTGCTAATGTAATTATAATTGTGTGCAAGTAAGTAAGGTAAGAACAAGACATTAATAGCTTTTCTGGAATGTTCAATATTAAGATTATCACGTTTGACGCTCAAAAGAATTGTCAGATATTATAGGTTGGAGGCTAAGCTGTAGAGGGTAAAAAAACTTGAGTTGTTTGGAAGAAAAAAATAACGGCAAGTTTGGAACCAGCATACAAATCTAACTCAACAGATTTTTCAAAAATAATAATATTGTCTGTGAATCCTGGGCATATCAAAATTTACCTTATGAATGTACTGACGCAGATTCTTCTTATTCAAGTATGCAAACATATCCTAGGAAAAAAAACCACATTTGTTCCATTGTTGTAGCAGCAGAATTCCACCAGTGGATGGCGACGGTGAGATAGCAATGTATGAAAAATGTTGGCCAAGACTAAAACTAGCTGTGTTGAAATCATTCCATGCTGGAATACGAAGGGTGTTTTAGGGTGGGGGTGACAAAGCGCACGCGCAAGAGACAATAGGAGACAAGCCGTTGAATGAGGGAACTGTTACTGCAACAGGAGAGAGAGAGAGAGAGAAAAGCCTCGTCCATGCGGGGGATTCATTGAAAGACTTGCCTGTCTCCAGAAAGTGTAAAGTGACCCGTCAAGATAAGATTCCTAGATTGTTAATCTGGTGGGGGTCCCAAATATGTCACTGTCAAACTTTAAGAGACCAAGAATGAAATTGGCACCTGTCTGTCAGCATCCTTGGCCGTCTGCAACAGAGCCATGAGAAGAGCCATAGCTTTGGTCTGGATCTGCTGATTCATCCTGAAGAACACCAAGTTTCATATTTGAAAGCAGAAAAGCCAGTGGATGGCCCACTTGGGGGCTACTCACATCTGCAAGTGATCAATCAGCCTCTCCATGGTCACCACTTGCTTGACCTGCAAAAACAGGCTGTAGCTGCTAAGCACCATGTTCTCCAAGATGTCCAAGCACACCTGCTGGATGGACGCGTCCACCGCCTTGGCGTTGACGAAGCAGGCTATCTAAACGAGAGAAACGCGCCCAAGATGAGTCATTAATAGCGATAAACGTGCCGAAAAGTGCGGTACCTTCTCGATGAAAATTGACGAGAGGTTTTCCCACGACACGATGCCGTGATCCATCAGCTCCATGAAGGCCGTCAGTGTATGGGTCATAATCAGAGCACTCCTGAAACGTGTAAAACAAGGAAGGATGATGCAATTATGCAAAAACACACAGCCTGTATATTTCCCAAATATGTACTATTATATCACAGAGCAGGGGTCGGGAACCTTTTTGACGAAGAGAGCCATAAACAATTCATATTTTAAAACATTATTCCTTGAGAGCCGTACTCAGAATTTAAAAGTAAAAATACATGAAAATGTGTACATTTATTAGTCATTTTACCACTTTGAAAGTAAAAAAAAAGGCTCCTTCCATTCCTTTGAGAACATTTTTCACTGTTGCTAATCAATGAGTATCAATGAGAATATGCATGCAGAAGAGTCTAATGAAGAACAATTATGTTTAAAAAAGGCGCTAGAAATAGTGTCGGCGCCACAGTGTGACGCTCCCATTGGTGCGTTCGGGGCTTAGGTGGTCTCTCACCAGCGGTTCCCATATTTTACCACACAGGTTAGCGGAGAGCAATATACACCCATCAAAAGAGCCACATATGGCTCCCGAGCCATAGGTTCCCTACCCCTGTCATAGAGGATCGAAAACGTACTCGCTGGAGTCTTCCACGATTTTAACCAGAAAAAGGTGTCCGTCTCTGCTTATGAACTCCTGTGCGAATGTCACATCTGTGGAAACGCAGGCGAGTTGCTTCAACGAATCACAGCGCACGCCCATGTCCATGCTCTGAATGCCCTTAAACAAATCCTCTGCACAGCGCCCCTAAATTGCCAATGAAAAAAAACACCCAAGAAGAAATCTTTTTTTTTTTTTTACAAAATCAATCAACAGAAATTGGTCTGATTTTTTACTTTTGTTGACTGTTGAATGTGAAAAAGGAGTGTGAAGGGACTCACCGGGGCCTTGGTTAGTCGCAAAATGCAGCCATTCTTGATGTCCAGACGATTCTGAAAAGGACACAATAACTTTTGTGAAACACTGAAGCACTTTGGGCTACGATGAAACCAGTAAGTAACCAATGAGAGAAGAATGTTTCTAAAACATCTTCAATGTAATTATTTATGGCTACTTAATCCACAAAAATTCAATTCAATCCCTAAAACAGTGTCTCCCAACCTTTTTTGCGCCGCGGCACACTTTTTGCTTTGAAAAAAAATCTCAAGGGACACCACCATCTGAAAATCTTTTAATTTAAAACTATGTGGCTTATATTAACAATAGTCATTCTCATCAACGTTTTATCAGCAGGAATCGCATAAACCTCCAAAATGATTCCCAAATCAAATTTTTCACACTGACCTAATGTCACCAACAGTTGATGTCTTCGGAACCTGAACAACTTCCGGTTTGAGTGATGCAAGAATAACGAATGTAATATTTTTAATCGCATAACTTTGTCTTTTCTCCAAATATGACTTAAATCTCCTAATATTACACACAAAAACTTGATGCCCTGGCCTAGAAACCAAACAAAATGACTCTTTCACAATTTGAATCTTGTAATAGTATACAATCTATAATTTAACGTTCATCATGTTTTGATTTTAACCTTATATTAGTTCAATTTTAACCTCGTTATATTCATATCAGGTTCTCACCTTTTGGACTTCCTGTGTGTGGCTCCAGTTTCTTACCTAGGTCTACATTGTCTTGTGTGTCTCGTGTCTGTCTCGCTACTGCAACCAAGAAATTTCCCGAATACGGGATGAAATAAAGTTCTAATCTAATCTATTCATTGTTTTCTCTGAATATTACAATGTATGACTTCTTGGAATTGCCCGCAGCACACCTGACTTTTGCTCATGGCACACCAGTTGGGAAACACTGCCCTAAAAAAATGATGGCTGAGGCCACTTATCATGCCAAATGTCGTTTATGGAAGTTTCTCTGTGTATTAGAGGAACACAGTACCAGCCAAACTATCCAAAAAGTGTGATTTATACTCCTAACATACATTTTGCTCTTTACGCACCGATTCAGTGATGTATGTCTGCACTCCGTCGGCATACTGAAGCGCATAGTTTTCATGACCTGCGAGATTCCAGCTACACGTGCAGAAGACACAAAAGAACATATGAATATAATATATAGTCACTATGTGGGTTAAATACATGAAAAGTGATTCCTACACGCACTTACCCATCGCAGACATCCTTAATAACGGCAGATAGAGGATTCTTCTGCTCACCGACAAGAAAAACAAACTCAGTTATGTACATAAATATAATGTATAGCATATTTAGCTTCCTTATAATGAATGAATGATGACTCTACGCCAAGGGTGTCAGACTCGGGTTGGTTCGCGGGCCGCTTTAACGTCAAGTTGATTTCACGTGGGCCGGACAATTTTAGATATAATATTTAGATTTTTTTTTTTAAATAAATGGATTAAAAGAACTGGATTAAAATTCCTGAATATTCAGGTTTTTTTTATAGATTTAAAACAATGTTTATTTTAGCTTTTTTTAAATATATTTTTTGATTTTACAAAATATTTTTTGGACTAAAAACACAGAAAAAATGGATTAAAAATTACAATTATTGATTTAAAAGGGGGAAAATCACAAAATTGAATATAAATCTTTACTCTTCATTTTAATTTGATCCTAAAACAGAAAGTCGGCACTCATAATTTACTTTCCCGGGCCACACAAAATGATGCGGCGGGCCAGATTTGGCCCCCGGGCCGCCACTTTGACACATGCTCTACGCCATGTTGATGACTGTGACAACCAACCTCGATTTCCCCTACTTTTTAACGCTACTCCGAAAATGAAAACGCATTTCAAAGTGACAGCGTGCTCGTAAAACTAAGTGACTTGCTCCCAGGGTGCAAGTAAATACAAGTCAGACTTCTTCCATGTCTGAAACTCAACTATCCTGCTATTAGTGGTCAGCCCGGCGGTCAAACAGTCAAAATGTTGTCAGAGTGTGCGGTGCGCCCCGTGGCTGCTCTGTTATTAGTGGCTGCGGGCGGCCATGCGTCCTGCAGTAATGTACGGATACAAGGAGAGAGAGAACGAGAAATAGTAGACACGCGTTACCTGGTCCAATCGGATGAGCTGAGGGTAGGCCCCGGGCATCTGGATGGCGATCTTCACGATATCTTTTTGTTGTGGCATTTTGGCTCTTGTGGGCTCCACTACGCTGACTATTAAAAAAAAAAGGAAGACTATTAAAAAAGGAAGAATTACACAGAATGCAGGAAGATGCGGCCATACAATCAAACTGAAAATCTTACTCAAGTGCAAACATAATCACTCACTGCCAACCTTCCCAGTTCGGCTGTTTGGTCAAGGTCCCCAGCGTACCCGGTACATGAAATAAGGTCGACAAAGGCATGTTGGGGCAAGTGTTGACCCTGACTGGAAGGTTACGAGTACTCGTGAACTCTGACGCTGACACAAGAATGGAAACCATCCTAGGGAGGAACTGACTTCACATTTTTGGGGGTTTTCTAAATGTGTCAAGAGGAGTTTTCCTAAAGAATCTTGCATGGTGTACAGTAAGTGCGAGCAAGCATTGAGCTGATTCCTGGCTGTGACATTGTGTCACTCCCTTCTTAAGTCATTGATACGCAACGGTAAACGTAATGATTCACAATTGTTCTATAGAATGAATTACAGTACACGCAAAAACGAATGTAGCCAGTCAGCTGGTTTCCATTTTCTGGAAAAAAAGGCCCATTATTTCTGAAATGACTTATTGTAACTAGCATTTTCGGTTCAAAGCGATACATACTATGTTCCTCTTTCATCACGCGTTTATGGTGCACTGCATAAAGCAAGGAAGCTTTCAACTGTTTGTGTAGACTTAGTCACACACTCACACCAAGGGTACACACTTCCTCCTCAACCTTCAGACTGTACTCCCTGAGGGGAAACAAGGAGCTGTTGTTCCCGCTGACTCTCCCACTGCTACTCCAGTTATCCTTCCTTCTCAGCTCATAGATAGGCCAATCCAAATTCCTCCATGTGCTCATGAGGTCATGACGACACAGTGGAGTTTAATTTGCGCCTGCTTGTGTTCGGAGCCATGAATGAACCCCGCCCTTTGTACGATCATTGGGATAGTTCAAACACCACGACTCCCCTGCAGGAAAGAAACCTCACTCGTTCCTGGTTTATTGCAGCTCCTGTCAAAAAAAGAAGCAAACACGAGTGCCTAATGTCTTAGATTTACTAGCCTGAATCAAGTTTGTTTGCTTTTAATCAATGCAATTGACCGTGCAATGAGGGGACTTGAAAAAGTAATAAACCTTGATCCAAAATTCTGAGGTCGAGGGTTTGATTCCAGCTCGGTCCTCACTGTGTTGAGTTTTCATGTTTTCCCCAGTCTTGCGTGGGTTCCCTCCAGGTACTACAGTTTCCTCCCACATCCCAAAAACATGCATGGTAGGCTGGTTGAACACTCTAAATTGCCCCTAGGTATGATTGGCTGTCCGTCTCCTTGCGCCCGGCGATTGGCTGGCCACCAATTCAGGGTGTCCTCCACCTGGTGCCCATAGTTAGCTGGGATAGGCTCCAGCACCCCCGTGACCATTGAAAGGAAAAGCGGTTTGCAAAATGAATGAATTAGTTCAAATGTTGGACTTCATTTTGCCAAATCACCGCAAACTCTTAGTGTGTAAAAGTTGTTAATCCATGCTCTATTACACTTCACCTTACAAAGGTTGTACAGTGAATAAGGATTTACATCCAAATATTAGATTTATGCTTTCCACAGTGGACCTTTTGATCCTGCACCACTAGAACAAACATTCCTGCAGAAGATGACAAAATGTTCCTGAATAAATATTCCTCCTTTTGATGACAAAGCATACTTTCCCTGCCTGTCCACACAAGCTCAGACAAGAAGCATTCTTCATTGCAAAAATGGCCCCGGATAAACTCTGGCCAGTCTCTTCCAGGCCATCTATCGCCGCCAGTGAATTAAATTGTTGGAATCTGCATGGAATGTATTTCCCCCCCGGAATTGAACGATACAAATCCTGTTCTAATACCAATTGAAAATAAGGCCTAAGGTCTGCTACTGCACAAGTTATTCGGGGAGCATTAAATGTAAAATGACATGTTCAGCATCTGTCAGTGCATGTGGGCGCATTCTTCCACAGCCAGTTGCTTTGTTAATAATGCCACAAGTAATTCTTTGTAGACCTTTTGTTGGCTAGTAGACAAGTGTGTCTCAACGCCCCCCACCCCAATCCCATTGCCTCCCCTTTGTGTGTATGTAGGGGAGGGGGCTCTCAGCTGCCCAACATTTTAATCTGACAGGCTAGCACCACCTACGCACAGCCACACAACTAAAAAAAAATATATGTTAAGAACACTATTCTCCTAATGTGTTCTAAACCGACAATACAACTTGGGCACCCTTAAAAGTTGATCCAAAAGTGTCAATTTAATTTATTGCAATTTTCTGAACTTTAAATAAAAGGGCAGTTTGTTTAAAAATGTGGCTAGAAGTGTGTAGTTCACTTTTTTGTGGAGTTGAAGAGGGAAACTGAAGATAAAATGTCAATTTATCAAAGTCAGATCGCGGTTAGAAACAGGCATAAAAATGAGGTCAAACGCAACTTTTGCAGGAGAAGTGGGAGGAAAAAGGAGAAGAATGTGTCCTACCTGATTAGAAAATGTAAGTAGTATAGAAGGTTTCTCTCCCGTAGGGACCGTTGCCCTCCTGGCGAGGGACATTTGCAGCGGTCTGTTCTCCACGCAGAATGGGCAGAGTTAGGCTTTACTCACAGATAAATGATCTCAATTCCTAAAAAAAAACATGTATATGAGATGATCGGTATCAGAACTTAGACGCGTGCTTTCTTGAATTCGTTTATATAAAAAAAAGTTCCGGGTTAGTTAAGCGTTCATGCAAAGATTTTCCTTTAATAAAGTTAGTAGCTTATTTCAACAAACCATTCCGGTTTTCTATTTCAAAATAAAACTTCAACATGAGCCTTTGGACATTTCGAATACAGTGACTGCAATTCTTAGTATTTGCCTTCAATTGTGTACAATTTGACTTTGATTAAACAACACAATTCTTGGCCTTTGCAGTTAAAAGAGCAAAGGCAACAGACGACGTTTCCAAAGTATTCTGAAAAGGATATCCGGAACGTCTAAGCAAATGGTTTCAGAACAGACTTTATGGGACCGTTTTCGTCTTCATTCCGACAGATATCCACTTCTAAAATATAATCGATAATTTTCTTGGGCAATCCTGGTCACACTTAACATTTTACGTGGAATATATGAGAATGTACTATTTTAATCAAAGTTTGCATGTAACTACATTAATCAGTGGATGCGAACCCGCTTCCTCCCTCAGGTTTTCCCTGTAAAATTTAGTGAACGTCAGCAATTCCCGTGCCAGACGACATGCACATTCACTCACTTTTAACAATAAAATAAATATGTATATCAAATTTTCGCTAATGCATTTATCATACCATGGAACCTTTCAAATCTCCACATTTTAACTCGTTGACTTTCCTTTGACGGCAATAGACGTCCAACCAATTAATAAGTCAGATCTCCCAGTCATAAATAATTATCACAATGTTTTGACATCAATTGCAATTTTTGCAGGTTTTTTTTAAAGATATAATATTTTATTATTATATACTGACCTGACCCAAAACATACTTTTGAGGTCCGGTAGGCTGGTAGTGAATGATTTTACCAATGGGTTGTATAAAACTATACAACTTTTATTTAAGGTACTCGACTCCACAACACTTCTGTCCAAACCAACAGTATGCCATACAGATGCCAGCCATTCCAAGCAAATTTCAGTGTTTATTTAGTTTCATAGACGCAGTACAGCTTGCCAATTGTCAACATAAGGTACAAACATTCGCACTTTTTTCACCCAGTCGTGCTGTCCGCTTAACACCTTAAAAAGACTCTCGGTCTGTTAAAAGGACTGAAGAAGAAATGGAAAAATGGTAAAGTGCACCGAGAAAGGATGCTTTGAAAAATCTAGCAAGTATTGGCAATAAATTCCATCTAATTTAATGTGTGGAGCCTCAAATTTGTCACAACAATCTTTTTCAGATATTAAGCGGGGAAAAAATCCTATTCTATTTAGCATACGCAGTGTCTGAGGAAATAAAAATTCACATGGTTCTACAGTCTATAACATTTGGAATTATGACTTTTGGGATGAACAGTAACAGCGGGGTTAGGGTCGCAGGGGGTGCTGGAGCCTATCGGGCCAGAGGCGGGGGACACCCCGAATCGGTGGCCAGGCGATTGCAGGGCACGAGGAGACGGACAACCATTCACTCTCACACTCTAACAGCGGACTTGTCCCATGTAATTATAAAAAGGTGAAAAAAGTCAAAGGCAGCATTGCAGAAATACAAAAAAAATATATACATCTTGATTTCTGGCCATAAATGAGTAAAATATATATCACTACTTAAAAAAAAAAAAAAAAAAAACATGCTTTTTACACCCAACTAAACAAAATACAAGGCAAATAATAATTTGGAAAGCAAAGTGGAGTACGTTGGTATTTGCCAAGTCTTATCATACATATAAATAGCAATACAACTTGCAAATACTTGGAAAATAAAGCACATCAGGTTGAAGCGCTTTTCTTGAGCCATCAAACAAACAAAAAAACTAAACAAAAACAAAAAAACCCAAAAAAACCTACACTGCACTTTTCAGCTATCAAAGGAAAAAAAAACTAATATTAAGAGAATAATAAATTTCAAACTTTAACGTCCCACTAATCCCGGTTTTATTTTTGGTCCTTTGCATGTTACCTCTATAAAGACAACAGGAAAACGCTGGCATAACTCATTAAAATATTTTCTCGTTTTGATTATGAAAAAATAACTCCATATTTTTACATATTTGTTTTATGAACAGACTTTATGTTTACTTGAAGTCTGATATCATCATTTGCTAACTATTTAATTTACAAATGTAGATTGTTAGACAATACACTTGTTTGCTGCTAAGACAAAATATATATTCTTTATGTACAAGAGTGCATATGATGCATAACCAGTTACTTCTGGACTGATTCAAGCTATGAGTAAGCAGGTGGGCTGCACTGTTATGTTGCCACGTCTCTGCACCTGATAGGAAAATGTATTTTTTTCCTGAAGACACTGGACATGACATAATCGCCCACATTTCAGATAATATGCACAAAGGCATTAAGCCTTCAGAAATTCGGCTGCAAGAACATATTTGGAGGCAACACTTACATACATATAAACATTCATCCAAAAATAGACATTTTCAGTCGTTTCAATTCTGGGAAAAGTGGAGAAAGCAACTGTTTGATCTTGATAGTGATTTCCTCACGGGGTGGAAGTTGATTCCAGTTGGGCTCCCGTTGAAAAAAGTCTGTCAACCCTGACCCGGTTCAAAATGTTTTTTTTCCTCACCTTTTTGTTTGACTGTGTGCCCACCTACCGTCCGCTTTTTGGTCAGAGGTTTAAAATGGGAACATCAAAGAGGTCACACAGGCCTTCTGTCTCATCCAGGTTATATATGTAGTCGTGGTCACTTGGTGGGGGAGACAGACGAAGGAGAGGGGAAAACACTGCAGGCAGAACAGGAAGAGAAATGTATTAGGCTGAGCCATGTGAGCCAATGACATCATCAGACTTGAGTGCAGCAATACAAATAATAATAGGGCTGAACGATATTGGGGAGAAAGCAGACATTGCAATTTTTGGGGGTGTTTGCGATATTTTGCAATATTAAAAATGGAAGTTTCCACCAATTTAATAGCTCTGGTTGGGAAGACTTTGGTTAACTTACCATGGCCTTGTATTCATTTGGAGCCTATTCTAGCAGTATTGCTAGTTCTGTGATGTGAGCATTGCGCATGTGGACATTGCGATGTCGCGGTACAAATGAGAAATCGCTCAGGCCGAATATCATACCTGTCAACCTCTGCCGATAACTGACCTTATAAATGATTATGATTCCCCTTACAAACCCCCAAAAAACCTTACAAACGCCGTACGAGTCGTAGGGCAGTTATCGGCAGAGGTTGACAGGTATGGAATTTTAACACTGTATACACACATGCATACATTCTCACCTTCAGACGCCATCAAGTCATCCAATAAATCCCCACTCATGATCTCTGAAATGCAAAGAATGGATTGAAATGTTTCAAAAAGCATTCTTTCTAAAAACTCCCTTCAACATGCTCAATATTGTATCAGAAATGTCGTTACCTTTTGTTGGATGAAACATTTCTGAAAGCTCTTTGGGAAAGTCCAGCACTGTAAAAAAATCGAGAGAAACGGATCAACATTTTCCTCAAAGAATCACACAATGATGGCGTGGTTCGAAACCTCAGAGCAAGTTAAATTCAAGACTTTTCACAACTTAACGATTTTCGAATATTTTGGTTTACAAATGGTATACTTAAACTAAATGCCCATTTGGTAAATTGACCGGATAGGCATGCGTACATTCAGACGGGTCTGACTTCATTGGTTCAAAGACTGTGGAGGCCGATGATGACACAGATCCATCCAGGGAGGCAGAAGATTGGAGTTGTTGATTAATGGAAGCGGGGGTTGCAGTGGTGGGACTGAGTGGCGTGGTACTCGCTTCTGGGGAAAGAAAACAAATTAGCGTCAAGTTAGATAATGTAGCAATCGTATTTCAATTATAATGATAGTAATAGTGATGTACAACACGAAATGTCGTCAAAATGATATGAAATGACCTTTTATCATGAGGATTGTGTATCGCCTATATCAGGGGTCCCCCCCACGAGCCACCTGGTACCGGTCCATCAGATAAATCAATATTAATGTTTTCAATCTCGCTCTCCTACTTGAAATGGGAAGTTATAATAATAATCAATAATTGCGCTTATGCTTGGGTCTTATTTTTTGCCGTCGTGGACGTCGTCAGTGGAACATACAGCCCCCTCCACCTCCACACTTGTGTCATAAGTTGTCGCCCTCCGCATACGCCGATCCGCAAGAAAATAGGAAGAGCTTTACTGGTCCGAGGTGAGAAAAAGTTTGGAGACCGCTGGCCTTTATTGTGCTTTACCAAGTAGAAGGCATATGTATAGTACAGTGGTACCTCGACATACGATCGTAATCCGTTCCGAGACTGAGATCGTATGACGAGCTTCTTGTAACTCGAGCGGACGTTTCCCATTGAAATGAATGGAAAACAAATTAATTTGTTCCAAAAAACCTTACAAACACCGTACGACTGTACGGTGTTTGTAAGGTTTTTTGGGGGTTTGTAAGGGGAATCATAATCATTTATAAGGGCAGTTATCGGCAGAGGTTGACAGGTATGCTACAGTAATACTTTTTGTTTACATGCATGGGCTTGTATCTATGCAAGTCTGCTTTTATGTTATATATTGCAGCAGAACACATTCTTTGTTGGCATTTAAAAAGTGAGGGGAAAACAGTCCTAGTATGTTTTTTTAATCAACTAATACAAATACATTATATGGTGGCCTATTGTTATTGGAATAGAAAATGGCTTATGTCGTTTTATATATATGCAGCAATTGTTAAAAAAATGTGAATTGAAGTGCTGCCCATCACAATAAATTAAAATAAATCATAATGACAAACCAGAGATTTCTTTTCTTACCTGTGACTGAGGATGATTGACTGATGGCTGAAGCGGTGGAAGAACCCGTTTTCATTGGTTCTGGAGCTTCTTTAGTAACCTGGGGAGAGCAATAGCAAAGTGCGGAAAACAAATTTTATCAGTATGTCCAGAGTTGTAAACCGAAAGCAGTAAAAACTCCCGGCAAAGCCGTCATCTAGACCTGGGAGGAGGATGTTGGTGCAGGAAGGCTCTGAAGTATGTCATCTGGAGGAGGAACGGACACAACAACTGGAGAGGCACTGGACGGGTCCTTATTAACCAGTAAAACTTCAATTGGGCCAGTAGAGCTTTTCAAACGGATCTGGTATTTCCTTCCTCCATTCATAATCTTCATTTACATACACAAGATCAGTGACTTAAACATGGAAGATGGATTTGGGAGAAAGGTGGTACGCACAGTACTTACAGCATCTGGTCTGGGCACCTCGAGCTGAGTGCCAATTGGGGCACGTATTGCAAGAAGGGTGTCACCTGTGGAAGGATTCATGATAAGCGATGACATGTTTGAAATCTCGCAGAGAGAGACACAGAGAAACAAAAAAAATGTACCTTTGAACGCTCCGCATAGGTCCTCATGTTTCACATAAGCCATAGTACAAACATGTTAAAGCAATAGTAACCTTTTCGTATAATAGTATGTCATGTGAAAGATGTTTGCTCAAAGAATCTAACTAGTCTGCAAATCAGATATTTCTTATTACTATTAGCACAGAGAAAATATTGTCTAAACAGAAAATGACGCTTCCAGGCGCTGAAATTATGGAACGAATGTGAAGTCAGACACACCCCAGTTCGGACTTAGACATTTTAGGCTTCGGGGCATTCAAATGGCGAACAAATTTCTTTAGTTCGGCTAATAATTCTTTTCCAAACAATGTGTTGGATGCCACAGAGACTAAAGGAGTAGCAGTTTTATGTCTTGATTGGGGGAAGAATCCATGTAAGGGACCAAGAAATGAAGATGCGGATGAACTGTTAATCATACTGACATATTTCACATTTTTAACTGTGAAATTCTCAACAAAGCCATGTTTTCACTTAGCAGTATGGTAATAAGATTAGTATTGATATGGCCCAAAAAGCCATTTTTACATATAGAAAGAAAAAAAAAGGATATGGGCCATTGTTGGAGTCGTCTGTGACATTTTTGATGCTCTGCTGCACCCAGACTCTCTGCTGGTCTAGCTCATGTTCCCTGATGGCTAGGTCATCAAGTTCTGCCTTCAGGTCTATAAGCTTATCTGCTATCTCCCTTGTATTACAACCAGGACCCACGCCCCTGAAAGACAAAAAAAAAAGAAACACCAAACACGCTTAATAAATTGTTGCCACTTACTTGTACGTCCCCAAGTAGTTTGAAAACTTGACTTACTTCCATTGGATACTATTCTTGGACTTCTTCTCAATGAGTCCAATTCCCTCTAACACATTGGTGATGTCGTAGATCCGTCGCTTCTGCCGCACTGCCAATGTGTCAGCAGCCTGAGTTGCCCAACACACACAAAAAACCTTTCAAAATTGGTGTCATGTAAATCATTCACAAAGAGTTGGCACCGAGACTTTTGTTTTTCCTGTGGTACATCCGAAAATGACGTTGCTTAAAATCAACTTGGACAATAATAAGTTACTTAACTCAGCTTCCTTGCCCAAGTGTTGTGGCAAGATTGGGGTATAATAAAACCATTAACTTAAGTGGATACATACGTCTGTGTACTGATAAGTCCATGTTTTTCCTGTTGCTTGCAGGTGCATCCTCAAACTACTCAAACAACACCTGCACGATAAGATCTAGGAGTCCGAGTAATGATATTATTTCCCCTAATTGGGAAGAGTCCATTTGAGATTCAGAACGCCACCCTCCCAACAGCTGGCTGCGAAATATAAACTGAATTTATTAATGAAAGTTTTTATCCTACCTAAAAAATCATTCAAATGATTTTGTTTTAACCACACTTGTAGTGTATGTTCCACCTCCATGAGATAAGTGGTATGCGCCAAAAGGACCCCCCACACCTAGCACGTGCATGTGAATATTTTATTGCTACTTGCCAGCAATTTAGCCATTAGCAGCCACTGACGGAAATAGACGTCCTATATCAACAGGCACGCCTGGCAGTGACCGATCTTCCAATGACAGCGATAGATGTCCAATCCATTTCACCTGGGAGAGTAATACACTTCTATTTGAAATGGATTGGATGTTTATCACCGTAAATGGCAGCTAAAGAGAAATCTGCAGGTGGCAGCTTGGATAAGTTGACCGGGCAGACCTCCTGAACTTTTAATCTTGAACATCCGAACATTTGCGTTACAAAGTAAACTGAATTTAAAATAAAACGAGAGAAAGTGAGGCTGTACTAAATGCAGGCTAACAAACAGTGCGTGTAAGCAAAAGACGGAAGATGACATGTGCTAGCTAACAACAAAGACTGTCTAGGCACGCTCACAGCTTTCAGATCCAGAACTCCATCCTTGGCCTCCTGGAGCAAAGTTACGAATTTAGCGGTGAGGAGTCCCAGACTTTTTTCATGCCTGCTCGGCGTTTGCGGCTGCAGCGGGTCACCCATAGCTCCCAGTTCCCCCCTGTTGCTGGTTGACTCGAGCTCCATCATCATCCCGGGACCAGCGCCGTAAGTCCCCCAGCCTCCACGACCAAAACCGAGGGAACGAACCCTGGAACACGCGCTCCGACGCCCTAGTCAAACAAAGTGAAGGACGATGACGTCTGTGGCATAAGAGCGTTTCGACGTTCTTTCCGGGCCGGGCTTTTTTCAAAGTATTTCGCGAGTATATCGACGAGTGTAGTAGAGCGACGACGACAATTCATTGAACGAGCTTTCGGTTGGGAGAGAGCCGTTGGCCACGCGAGGTATGACGGGACTGTTCAACCAGTGTAGGGAGCGTCTAACAGTATCCGACAATACAAAACGCGTGGAGGAGCGGAGTAATGCCAACGTGGCCAGATTAAAAAATGCCCATTTATGTAAAAAAAGTTTTTAAATACACACCAAATAAATTAAACGCTTTAAGTCGTTTATAAACGCGAAAATGTATGAAAGAAGGACAATGAAATATTTCTGTTTGGAGATAGTCTCTTAAAGGCCCAAACTTGAAGAAAGCCCATGTGCGCAGGCGCAGTCATAAAAATAACCGGATGTAACTTGAAGCCGCAGTATTTAATACTATTATGTTTCATGGATTGTGTAATGCAAATAATACATTTTGTACTTTTGAAATGGTTTTAATTCCATTTTAAAGAGTATCGCTAAATTTATAATAATGTAAATTATGTTTTTATTATTACATAATCAGTCAACTAATACTGTAGTGATCCATCCATTTTCAACACCATTTATTTTTGTCAGACTCTCAAGATACTGGAGCCTATTTCAGATGACCCTAAATACAAAGTATATTAATAATTTGAACCCACAGTCATACTGTCACTGAGTTTCCTTAACTCCGTGCCGCCTGCATCGAAGTCAGGAGAATTCATACATACACCAACATCTATAATATAATAATAATAATAAATATATATGAGAAAATTTAGCCACCGCAAGCTCCATGATTACTCAAAACGCAAAAAATGCGACCCCCTGTTGGTCATCTCTGTGGGATCAACAAAATCGTTGACAATGTTGCACTTGCTATTGTAAATTATGAGATTGACAAACTATACTAGAGGGGTACGAATTGATTTTTAATTATAATGTCACATTCAATTGGGGTGAACTGTTAGAAATATAATTGATTGGTAATTTTAAAAAAAATCTAGTTTTGTATTTTTTCTTTGACGCTTGTATGTCCACCAGGGGGCAATAATGCCCGTAGAAATGAACTAAGAAGAATTTACATGATTGTATACTAAAGTTTAAAAAAACAGGATGTTCAATCGAAAAATACAAATACATCAATAGATGTAATAAATTTGAAAATGTATACTATACAAGTTTTTAAAATATTTAGTTGTGCAGTACAGTAATACAAAAGGATCAGAAAATGACGAAAGTGCGTTTCCTGCCTATTGCTTAGCTCAGATGCTGTCACCTGACCGGGCATCAAGGAAGCCACAGTGGTAAATATATGCTTTTTACGTTTTAAATATGTGCTTATAAACATAGGGATGTGTCTGTGAGCCCCTAATGTAAAAGCGAGAAGCATTTCCTTCGTCATCCATTTCACCGTAACAAAAAACAGCCAATTGTTTGATATTAAATTGGATGTTTATGCGAGATATGACAGGATAGAATAGGATGAACAGACAGATGAGATAGCTTGTTAAATCCCACCCAAAATAAATGTCCCTTATTATTTTTTATTAGAACGATGTATTTTGAATTTTAAACAGGTACCTGGCTGTACGGATAAATGATTAAACATTTATGATCAAGAGGATAGTTATTATGTAGTATAGTAATTATTACCCACCATCAACACCACTATCGATTAGAATTGACATACTATTTCCATTGTAACGATGTTTTCTTATCACATCTTTTTTTTAGTCGAGACCATGAAGAAAATCAAAGGCAAACAAAGTATCAAGACTGAAAAGGAGTTTGTGTTTGAGTTCAAGGCTGGTAAACACAACTGTGTTCTCAAAGTACCTCTGCAGTTTCCCATTCAGGAGAATGTCAGTGACCTTCATGGACGCCTCATGCTCCTCCATAAAATCCCCTGCTACAAAGAAAATGGTGAGATGGCTACTTTAGATTAGATTAGAACTTTATTTCATCCCGTATTCGGGAAATGTCCTTGGTTGCAGTAGCAAGACAGACACACAAGACATTGTAGACCTAGGTAAAAAATGTTTATGTTGAAGCATTCTACAATGTCAAATGTTTTCTCCCTCTCCACATGCTTCTTTGTTAGAACTTAAAGTGTTGCTGTCTGACTTCATTGAGAAAGAGACAATTTTGGATTATGACAGAGAGGCTGAACTGGCTTTACAAAGACTGACACTGGGACATGTAGATGTAAATCAGCTTGTCAATGCGTGGACCAGAGCCTATGTAGAGGTGAGCCTGCAGATCCTTACATTTACACTGTGCCTAAAACGCAAACATTTTTTTCTCTTCACTACTTTTGTTTCATTTTCTTCATGCTGACAATTGACAAAAATGTCAATCTGCAGTCGGGATGATCTCAGTCGCCTAATTTTTGCATGCGAGTCAAGTCTGAGTCACCTTTGAGATCTGCCGATATGGCGAAAAATGGCACACCCATATTTTTTTTCCAATTTGAACTAAGGTATCCCACATTAAAGCCACACAAGAAGGTCATCAGTGAAAACAATTTGGGATCGAATGATCGCCGCCTGCCTTGCCAGTCAAACTGGATTGGACATCTATAGTAGCCGATGAGTTAATACTGATGAACATTATAATGCTGGCACAGTAAATTGTGTTCACCGACAATGGAAGTATTGCTGAGCCTATTCTGTGATTTCTTTTACAGCAGTATTTCTGTTTGTGGCGCAGTGCCGTTTAAGGGCCCGAAGATCAGAGACATTCCATATGCTTTTACGGCCTTGACATTCACCCCCAGATTTTGTTTCAGATTCTCTGAATCTCTGGATGATTTAATGCGCCGTTAATGATGATCACATTGAAGTATTTGCAATTGTTTTGCTGGGAAACACTTTTCTGATATTGATTTACCATCTTCCTGCACAACATTGAGGGAATTGGTCATTTCTGACCTTTTTTTTAGCTTCTGGGAGACTACCTCTGAGAAGCTCTTTTATTCTCTATCATGTTGCCAATAGACCTTATTAGTGCTAATTGTTTTTGTTTGTTATATGTGCAAATGACTTTTGCAGCCTTTTTTTTCAGCATCCCAACCTTTTTTGAATCTAGTTTGGGCTTTGTGAATCTGAAATCATTACCCTAGTCTGTGTTTGAGTTCTGATGAGTGTTTTTGTTTATATATTAATTATGTATATTAATGTTCAAGAGTATAAATAGTGTTCCCACTTTGTGGGCCTACCTCAGCTTGATGTGTCGGGGCTGTCTTGCCTGTTGCACTTAAACATTTAAAACAAGCTTTTACTGCAGTCGTTCAAAAATAACCATGGAGGCCTTCAAGTCCCATGATTCCTAAGCAAGTATAAATAGCGTAGTTCTGATACTTTTCTATTCATAGATATGTTACAACAATTGGTCAATTTCTCTTAAGAGATTGCTAGGTAAAACCAAACAAATTACATGTTACCTTTCGTTGCCCTTCAATTTAAGGTGCATTCTTCAAACAGCTCATGTTTTTCACAAGACACATCTCACTGCTGACTCTCATCAAGATCTAAATTGAATGGATTGGTGGAATACTAAATCCTTTTTATCCTTTTTGTCTGTAACCATTTTAGACTACGCTAGAGCACGCTCGACCCGAAGAGGCCAGCTGGGATGACGACTTTGCAGATGTTTACCACGAGTTAATCCATTCTCCTGCCTCAGATACACTTCTCAACTTGGAACACAATTACTTTGTCCGTATTTCCGAGCTTATCAGCGAGCGAGACATGGAGATTAAGACGATACAAGAGAGGTTAGTGTTATCACTTCATAGGCCACTCTTTGGCCGGTATTGACGGCGCTGGACGCCCAATCCATTTTGACTTGGCCAGGGAACGATTGGGTCAACCTTCCCAGCTTTATTGGACTTTTATTGTTGTCAATCTACCAATCAAACAAAAAAAACAACAACTTTAAAGTGTTATTATGGGCCATAACCAGTGTATTCCTGTTTTTATTAGTTTTAATCGTAATAATTTAGTGTTTATCAACATTTTATTCATTTATAAATCAATTTATTCTTAAAAGTAGTTAAAAATAACAGGAAGAAATACAATAATGATGTAGGCAAGACCAACTTTATGTATTAAATGCTAATATTCTGGTCTATCTATTTACCTATTTAAATCTCATTATACTTGTATAAAGACAATATAAGTATTCAATTCAATTCAATTTAATATCTGACCCAAAATGTAATGTGGACACTAGGTCTTTATGAGGTTAAGGCGTTTTTTTCCCCATCTATTTATCCTTATGTTAGTTTTTTTAATTACCATAAATAGTCACGAGCTTTATAAAGGTTTTAATACTTTCATTTTCCTCGTCTGTGTCAGACAAGCAGCAGAAATGGACAAAGTAATGCATGAGTTGGGGAATACACTAAGTGACCATGATGTGAATGCGGTAGCTTCCCAGCACTTTGATTCACAGCAGGTAAATTATTACAGCAAAAATATTATTTACGTACATTGTAGTCAGTCAATTTTAGGCCCAGCTCGTATAGTTCCTCGTTTGTCATCTTTGGACAGGTGCTGGAGAATAAGTGGGTCACTGAACTCAAGCATGTGACTTTTATTCAAAAGCAAGAATATCAAGACTGGGTCATCAAACTGCACCAGGACCTACAGAAATCCAACAGCAGCCAAATTAAGTATGCTTGTCTGCTTGTATTTGTGTAGCATTGGAACCAAATTATGACTTGGTATAACATAGTATTTGAATATCCTCTTTGTGTTCGTATTTCGAAAATGGATATGCTTAATATCCAGCGAGGAAATTAAGATGCAGTCTAGCCAGTTGTCAGACCCTTCAGGTTCTGCAGGCAGGATGTTCGAGGAGTCGCCTCAACTAGAAGAAAGCTTCACTATCCATCTAGGTGAGTGCCGTGCTAAAAATATTTATCACTCAACAAATGAGCACATTGGTTGGGATTTTTCGATTATTAAAAAAAACAACAACAGATAAACTGCATTTTTGTGACCTATTTCCTGCACTTGTTCGCATTAGGAGCACAATTGAAGACGATGCATAACCTACGACTAGTCCGGGCAGATGTTTTGGACTTTTGTAAGCATCGACGTCACGGCAGCAGTGGAGCAAAGCTGCGGCGTCTCCAAACAGCCCTGTCACTCTATTCCTCGTCGCTTTGTGGTCTGGTATTATTGGTTGATAACAGGGTCAACTCGTACAGTGGCATAAAGAGA
The DNA here is from genome assembly GCF_051989625.1 of Stigmatopora argus. Lineage (NCBI taxonomy): Eukaryota > Metazoa > Chordata > Actinopteri > Syngnathiformes > Syngnathidae > Stigmatopora > Stigmatopora argus. The sequence continues at coordinate 12,072,351 of NC_135389.1, read as the reverse complement.
GGTTAGACAACAGGAAATGTTTGTTACATCATGTATAAGTATTTTAGCTTTTGACGAAGAGTGTGTGCTATTTAACTGTGATCAATGCCAGGCCAAACGGATTGGACATCTGTTGCCTTCAATTACACGTGTGCTAATGGAAACCATTTCAGAGCTAATCCTAAAATGTTTCTGTGGGTTTGAATCGTGTATCATCATGTAATTACTCTTTTCTAGATTTTGCAACAGTGGCAAAGGAGTGCACAGATTTTCACTTTCTCTGCCTGGAGGAGCAGCTGGACGAGGTGCAGCAGGTCGTGCTTTATGCCAGAGCCCAGCGGAGCAACAAGCAAAAAGATCAACCTGGTGATACCTTTAGATTCCTTTTTTTTAGAAGTACACACCTGCATGTGCATGCATTCAACCAATACATAGATCCAACTCTTTTAACCTGTAATAATCACCCGTATTGATTCTTTACAGCCTTAATTCTGATCAACATCAACCTATTGTTTAATTTTTTTATCCTTGCAGAACACCCTAGGAATGGAAGTGATGATAAAAATAAAAACGTTGAAAGAAACCCTTCAAATATCTTACCCGGTAAGGCGATTGCGGTTGTTAATCAGCGTTGTCATTTCATGACCAAACTTGAGGACTTCATGTCAAAGGGGAGTTCTACGTCTCGCGACACTCCAACTTGTCCGAGGTTCACATCGTCTTCCACCTGTGCGTGGACGACAACGTGCGTTCGGGGAATATCACGGCGAGGGACCCGGCCATCATGGGCCTGAGGAACATTCTGAAGGTCTGCTGCATGCATGACATCACCACCATCACCATCCCGCTGTTGCTGGTCCATGACATGTCAGAGGTAATTGAAATTGCCCATGCTGAAAAGTAAAAAACCAAAGACACGAAACAATATGATTACAGACAAGTACACGAGTTAGCGTATCAGACCCTGCGAACTAATTGGAGAGAAATGAAGTTGTAAAGCAAAAATTTAGTTGAATATAACCAACATTATAACAAGTCAGGGAGGAAGTGGTTTTTTTTGCTTGTTTTCTTTTTGCTATTTTTAGAAAGTATTTTCTATTCATAAGGAAGTCTTTTTAGCTGATTCAGGAATTTAATCAAATGTAATTGTTAGCTTGTGGTTTCCCTATCAAACCAGCGCAGTCAAGCAAAGACAGCTGCATGCTGTGCAGGCCTTCTCTTGCTTTGGGACTTTGATTGAAGTGGCTTGTTTGTCTGAATTACAGACTTCAACCAATTTTCCACAGTAAGGTGCCTCACAGTTTTTGGTTTGGAGAAGAATGTGCAAGTATGATAGCCGCTATCAGCACAAGTGCAATAAGAAAAGTTTTTTGGGATCAAGTATATTGTGAGTTCTTTAAAAAAACATTTGTGGCAGTCTTGACTCAAACTATGCTTCATATGCAGCAAAAATATATTTCTGTAACTGTTTACTCATTTTGAGGAAGTCTCATGAACACAGACGTCTGGATTACGGATTCGTCTATTTAACTAATTTACACAATAGGCGATATGATGAGGAGAAAGAGTGATGAGATTTTAGGGGATGTGGGCAGAGGTAAAGAAGTCAAATGTACATGAAAGTTGGGTGGAATGTTAATGATGAGAGGCGAATTTTGCTGCTAGGGCTCTTGAAGAGTGCTCCACAAGTTTATTTTGTTGAACTTAGATATTTTTTGCATTGATACTACATTTTTCCGCTATTCTTTCCATTCAGGAAATGACCATACCATGGTGTTTGAAGAGAGCTGAGCTAGTCTTCAAATGTGTCAAAGGTAAAAAAAAAAACGTGTTGAGTGCTAATCATGTGTTCATTTTTGGGGGTTGAAGTTAATGATAAATGCTCTTTTTGGATTTTAATCCCTTTACAGTAAATAGTGTTTTCTGAAATTATTCTAGGTTGTCATTTTAGTGAGAGTTTAATCATGCATCGGGCTGTGTCTACATTTTTTTTCCAGGTTTCATGATGGAAATGGCGTCATGGGATGGAGGCGTCTCACGCACGGTGCAGTTTCTCGTGCCAAAGGTGAGACGTGCGTCTTATATCACAGCTCAACATAGCTGTTATGTGTTCCTCGCAGTTTAATTTACTCAATTTCCCAACTCTATCTTGCTGATGTGGTCGGGAAAGAGTGAGTTAAAGATCCCTAAATCAAAGCTGAGTGGTGTCAACAGAGCAGTACTCGGATGTTCTCAAATGTCACGTTGACGCAAGTAAACGCAAGCGAGCTCCCATTTGATCAATCCACGTATGCCTAAAGATCACACAAGATCACCATAGGCACAACTGGCTTTGCAGCACATAACTTTTAGGTGTTCATAAAGCTGGCCATAAATCGTACCGTTGAGAGGCTTAGTTTATCTTGGCTTGTTTTTCGCTGCGTGATAAATGTAAGCGCGCTCATCCACATACAGGCGTGATAAGCATCAGGATTTACACGCAGCTGTCTGTCATTGTTGGCATCAATTTACCTTCAACTCCACATCCCTTTGTTATGTCTTAACAACTGAAAAATGTCACTACAAGGTTCAAGCTTTGCATTCTACAAAACTCAAATTTGGTCCTGTCTGTGTTGTGACACATGACATTTTATTTTGGGCTTTGCGGAATGTTTGTACCTATGGGGTGGGTGCTATAGAAGACAGCTGAGCCCTTGTGCGTGCAGCAACGTTGACACCGTAAGACTGTAAAAGCAGCGGCATCAAAAGCTCCGACTGAACTGGCTTCCTGTCATCTCCGTGCTCAGACAGGATTGGAAATGGCTCCCTGAAACAACAATGTTGCCTTCAAAGAGACTAAATATACTCTGTGGAGTTGTGTGTTGATAAATGCGTACCGATCAATACTTAACATTCTCATTTGACGGGTGCCTTCAAGTGACACCGAGCCCTCGGTCGTAGATTTCAGCATCTTCTCAACAAAAAACAATACCCAAATGTTCACAGCCAGGGTCCTATCACCTCCCTCCACTTCCCTACACACACACACACACACACAATACAATTTTGTGTCATGGCAAATATTTTGTCAGAAAATCTAACCCCCATTTCTCCTCGGCCGCGTCTCTTTCTGTCGACAGAGTATTTCCGAGGAAATGTTCTACCAGCTGAGCAACATGTTGCCTCAAATCTTCCGTGTCTCCTCCACCTTAACGCTCACATCAAAACCATGATTTGAAAAGAAGCACCACGCCTTCAGAGATGAAGGTACACCAAAATTGAGGATTTTTTTTTACATATTTGTAAGATTGTTGGAGTGTTTTTTACATCTGAAAACTCAAAAGAGAACAGGGCGACCTTATAGTGCCTACAGAGAAGTAAGGATCCTTAAGCAGTTAATAAGCCTGTTTATTTGTTTTCGTTCTAAAGCTGCATATCTCACTGAAAGACGGCTGTGTCCCGCAGCTCACCAGAGCAGCTGCTGCAATTATCATTTCAAACCTCCAGGGAGCAGCTCCACTGACAGACTTTTATGACATCGGCAACAACCCGGGAGCTGGTGTCATTTCCTCTGAGCCGCTATCTGCAGCTTATACTGTTTGTTGGAGCCGCAGTATAATGCTGCATTTAATGACATGCAAAGTGTTATGCTTTAATCTGGCTGGTAGGGAGTGTAAATAGCACTACCTTGGTATATGACTTGAATACAAATACAGTACAACAAACGCTATTGAAGGTGGACTGGAATGTTTGGGGTTTCGTGTGGAAAATACTTATTTAGTAAATTTGAATAATGACTCACTATCGATGTGTGAGCATTATCAAACCTTTTCTCAACCGTTTAAGTTGACAGTGTTTGAGAGCAACAGACTTCCAATTATTCAATTGCTACCAACCACAGTCAGTTATTATTTTTTTCAAGTTTTGAAATCAAACTGAACCATAAACTGCCTGTCAAAATGGATTAGAAGTCTATCCCAATCAATGGCACTTAAAAGATTTTGAGAAAAAAATAATATAAAAAACAATTGCTGTAAATTTAGATTATAACGCATGCCTGAATCTAAGAAAATAGTATTTGTTCTTATACCATATAAGCCGCACTGATTTTATGACAAGAAGTTAAAAAGGAAGGTATCAATTTTGTTTTCGTCATTTTAGCACTTTTTTTCTACTAAAATGACTTCAATCTCTTAAAATTACATGAAATGCAAAACAACTTCCGGTTCACGTTTCATTAAAAATAAGAAACAAAAAAAAATGGAATCTTGTAATATTATGAATTGAATCTTGTAATGTTACAAGATGGATTTTGTTCGTTTCAATTTCAATCTTGTAATGTTACCATTTTTCTTTCTGTATATTCCAATGTATGACTTGTTGGGAAAAACTGATGTTTATATGTATGAATATAAATACATATAAATATTTTTTGAAACTGAAACAGTATAACAGCATCAATGGCAGCCAAAGTTTTAATTGACATTTTTAGCCATCTCACCTTGTGACCATTGCATGATTCTATACAAATAGTGTAACAGTGTGAGTAGTATTAACTCATTCAGTGAAATTGGCAATGACAGACATTGCTGTCAGTAGCGGTAAAGGAGTTAGGGTTAGATTTCAGGACCGTATGTTCACATTGTAGTGTGATCTCTAAACTTGGTGGTGACTGCACAGATCAGGCAGCAAAATTAATAGGGGAGCGTCTCCGCGTGTCGTGGCTTGGTTTGTTCAGGCCTTTGCGAGAAGGTTACTTACCTGCAGAGACGAGTGATGCCAACTCTTGCATTTTCCAAATGACACTTCACTGGTGCAAAGATGAGCAGTATGCAGCTTTAAATGCTGCATTGCAGTGAGACCAAGTGAGGATCACAATCCATCCGTTCAAGTGTCTAAGGTAGCACTTCTCCACTTTCATGACAGCAGGTGGCACTGTTCGTGAATACAAATCTGCATATAATAGTTATTTTGTACCATAAACCTGCAATGCATTCAAATGTCATTTTTTTCTTTCTCGATAATAAAATGTTTTGGATGTTTTTTTTAAATAAAATACTCAAACAACAAATTCTTGTACATTGCTCATCTTATGTAGTCAATTGATTTTTTTGTCAGCATGTATATCAGAGGGGATGAATTAACCAAGGACAACTAAACTTTCGAACAGTGATAATCCACATCACTCATTGCAAATGCCTTAATGCCCCCTTTTTAAATGGGTTTCATTTTGAGTTTGCCTAAAAGTATTTTCAGTCTGACAGAAAATTTTCAAATAGGAAACTAGGTTTCGACTCAGTTCCATTTCGTTTAAAATGTTTCAAAAACATGCCTCGTATGTAATTAAAGCAGTTACAAATAGTGACGTATCCACAGCCAACCAAAAATAACCATGACACAACTCCCATCAACTGTTGCGAAACTTCCTGCGTCAAACCAGCATTATGGTAAATGGTGTCTTATATAAAGATATGAATCAGATTTGAATAAATGATAACTTAGAAGGTTAGAAACATTTTTTAAATAAAATACTTGTGATATTCTGCCTCTTCGGTCCCAGCAACACAATTTTAGACATTCAGATTCAATTCTGATCAAAGATATTTCTCAATTACCTTGTAAGGTCTCAAACACATGTTTTTTTCCTTCTGAAACGCCATTGAATGCATCATCAGCCACATTGGAAATTTCATTATAATTCTTGTCATCATGTTAAGTACAATAATTGCAAGCGTGAAAATGAGTTCTCCCCACTTCAAAGTGAAATACTCAAACAAATGTAGACCATATATATATATATATATATATATATATATATATATATATATATATATATATATGTATAATATCTATATATCTATATATATATATATATATATATATATATATATATATATATATATGCATTTCCTAGTGACGCCTTCAGCAAAAACTATTTTATGGCTATAAAACCTCTACTGCAGCTACAGCTGCGACACATAAAAAATAATCAATAAATCAATGCACAAAAACTGGGTAAAATCCACTTCCTAGCAGCATTTAATGATTAAATACAAATACTGGAGATTTTGAGACATTGCAACCGGGCCAAGGGGGTGATTTCCCCGGGAAAAGACAGCGATGGACGTCAATGGCGAAACGGCAAAAATTGCACTAAAATGGGGTAAAATCCACTTCCTAGCAGCATTTAGTGATTAATTACAAACACGAGAGCTTTTCAGATATCAGAACTTGGCCTACAATTGAAATATTATTTCAGAATATAGCCATATTTTTACTCACCAAAAATCCTTTTTAACTGTACACAATATCCATCCTCCTTTCTTTCTTCCTTCTTTTCTATCGCTATCGAAGCTAATGCTGAAAGTTGAGCCTGTCCAGTCGTATTTCTGGCATAGTCTGTCTTGAAAATGGCTTTAAATCAACACAAAAATATATTTGCTTGTGCAGCTCGCTCCAGGTACAGTTTGGTAGCTCTGGCTTATCACTAGCCAATCATAGTTGGTGAAAGCGATGACGTATCCCTACGCCTACGACAATGCATTGTGGTGTTGCCAACTCGAAATCTGATTGGTTAAAGCAACAGTCTTATCGATGCTTGTTTAATGCAGCAGAGCCTGCAGAACTGATTGTGAAGGCCTTGAGGGAGGTTTCTGACCCTGGCAACAAATAATGGCTGAAATGTGATTGGTTAAATGCTTCAATATGAAAACACACATCTGGAAGCAGTGCAACCAGGGGGGAAAGCAATGAAAGGAAGCTAACAGACAATTTGGAATTATTTAATAAGTATTGATGGACAAAATATAATATATGATTCAGATATTTCTTAGGCCAGCAGAGAAGGCCTTGAAGGCCCAGACGGCCCGCCACTGATATGTATATATATATATATATACATATACATATACACATACATACATACATACATACATACATACATACATACATACATACATACATACATACATACATACATACATACATACATACATACATACATACATACATACATACATACATACATACATACATACATACATACATACATACATACATACATACATACATACATACATACATACATACATACATACATACATACATACATACATACATACATACATACATACATAGCTTATGGAGAAGCACCATCAATTTCGTCACACGCAGTTTCTGTGTGTGATGACAAGTAGGCTTTTTGTGTTGTGATAAGGACAACAGGGGCCTATGTTCGATTATTATTATTATTATACATACATACATACATACATACATACATACATACATACATACATACATACATACATACATACATACATACATACATACATACATACATACATACATACATACATACATACATACATACATACATACATACATACATACATACATACATACATACATACATACATACATACATACATACATACATACATACATACATACATACATACATACATACATACATACATACATACATACATACATACATACATACATACATACATACATACATACATACATACATACATACATACATACATACATACATACATACATACACACACAAACACACACAGAACACATAAACACACACACAGAACACATAAACACACACACAAACACACACAAACACACACAGAACACATAAACACACACACAGAACACATAGAACACACACAAACACAACACACACACAAACACACGCACAAACACACGCACACACACTGAATTTATGAAGGCATTGGGTAAAAATGAATTCATTCATTTTCCATACTGCTAAAAAGTGAAAACTACAACTACTGCTTTTGTGAAGTGTTAGTGGCTCCTTGGCCAACCCAATTTGTGTTTTTTAGTTAATTCCAGTATTTTTGTGTTGTCAATCATGTTCCACCAACATATTCATGACATCATACGACCTGTGACTTATGTGACACTTTGTCGCATGTTACAGTGTTTACGGAAGTAAAGTATAGGGGAAAAATAGATCATTATTCCATTAAAAATACCTAAACTACTTAATTGCAAATGAATTAAGCCCTTTAGGGTCGCCTCTTTCAACACAACAGGACCCGGAATTTTCAACCAATTTGTCTAAACAAGTAAATTTACCTTATCCCAATTCCAAATAAAATGATAATCTCAATTCCACACTTGGAATTGTGCCCTGTTGAACCTCCTTCTCACTAATGATCATAATAGCGTCATTACCTCTCGCTAAACCTGATTTACTTTGAAAGTATTTGGCGGAAATACGTTTCCTCCCTCTTTCATCTTTCACAGTGTTTGTCAGTCACAGCTGGCTAGTTGGCTGGCCTCAAGTTAAGCAATAGCGGACGGACGATGTGAAGTACGACTGGAACGAGCAAATAGCTGCATGGATTTCCCGGAGCGGATCGTAACGAAAGGTGCGTTTAACATCTCCAAACCTTTTCCCATTTACGCGATTTTCACATCGCGATCGCCGTGATTGTTTATTTTACGCGGTGCCTTAAAGTGTCGCTCGGGTAAAACGACGCGATGCTAAGTTGGATGAAACTTTTCATTGTATATGCCGCTTTCAGACGACGTTAGACGGTGTCGAAGCCAGGCAAAAAAGTGCGAGTTTAAATTCGTCATTTGGCGTCTACTCCGGCTACTTTTTTTACGCGAGCGAGAGAGGCCGCGAGATCGTGTAGAGTTGCGTTGTGAATAACAACGTTATACGCGTCTGGGAGCAGCGTGGTGCTTTTTGGCCAAGTTTTTCCCTTCTCAAGTGAAGCTGGCGCTCGATTCTACGCACGCAAGTGAACGTGCCACGAGCACTTGTCTTAAAATAAGCCCCCGCGTTTGTTTAGTCGTGTGTAAACGTTTGGCGCCGGGTTCGTCAGACCCCCGCTGTTATAACACAGGAGAGGGATGGAGTTTTGGGGGACAGGGAGATCTGGTGGTCGTATTTGGATTTTTTTTCTCAATTCAATGAATGATGTTTTGCTATTCCGGAATAGTTTCTTTCTATACTAGCATGCCTCCCTTAAGATGACGACTTGTCATCGTTCTTGTTTTCTAATGGCTGGAGTATGTTTTTTTTTTATCCTCAGGGGACCCCCATAATCAAGATCATGGTAAATCAAAGACTATTATTCATGAATACATGACAAAAACAAACCTTGTTTACAATTTTTAGGGGCAAGTGACTTGATTTTTGTCAAAAAACAAACAAACACAAAACTACATGACCATGGACTAAAAAAATGTGGTCATAGAGACCACAATATTAGCATTAAATTATACCTGGATGACCCAAAATGCTATGTCCACCCACATATGTGCATTTATAATTGTTATTCATTTTGTTATTATTTATATAATTGTTTTTCAATGAATAAATACTAATATATATTATAAAAGGAAAACAGAAATCCACTTTGGTTATGGCGTCCAGTAACACTCCAAACCTTATTTAAAAAACACGATTTAGACGTCCTAATCTTTTAAACTGTGAGTTAGATGTCAATGTCGTTACTTCTGTGAGCACTGACCAAAATGATTGCAGCCTCCCCTAACAGCCAAATATGGATTGGACCTTTATCACGGGCAATACTTGCACTATAAAGGTTTGAAAATTATCACACTAGGAAGATTGGGATGAGGCTATAAAGATTCTTAATTATTGACAAGCAGTAACCCAAAGGTAGGGTTGCTTCTTTGATTCCTTTATGATGCAACACAAAATCAAAGTCTTATTAGGAAAACAACTGATGGGAAATGAGGTGATAACATTTCACAAATATCTATAGATAAGTATTGACTAACTCAGGAAAAAAAAAGATCAGCCCTTATCATTGTGTGTAATGCGTGTTTTGTTTTTCTTCCTTTTTTCTTTTTTAAACCAATTGCAATGACCTGTTCTTTTACTGAAACTAACATCCAAGGCTGAAGTTAAGATTTTCCATTTTCACATATACATTCAGAATCAACACAACCTTGAGAAAGAAAAGTGACCCACAAGGTTAAAATGCTCAGAATCTCTGACAAAAGAACATTTATTGTTACCCGTGTTGGCTCTGCCATTCACAAAGACCTCTTCCCACTCTTGTCCACTCTCCATGGACCATTCAAACAGGTTATTTGCCCGAGCTGGCAAAATAGACTCTTCTCTATTGTGCCGTTTGGACGATCTGCTGAACTCACATAGCCCTTCTCTTATTTCCAAACAGTACAAAGTTTCATTTCTACCAATAGCCATCTCATTTGGCTTTTGCTTGTTGCCATCGGGCTTTCAAAACCATAGTTCATTCTTTAAACAGTGCTAAAAATGCTAAAGCCAAAGCAATAGACTGTATTCTTATGGTAGTCTTAAAGAGTTTTAAAACCCCCACCCCAAAACCAAAGCAGCCCAGGGATAATCATGCACTGGCAAGGACTCCAAGCTACTTAAGCAGACTGAAGGCTTAGCGCTTTTAATCACTTGTAGACTCTTAAACTAAACTTTGAGGAGCCAGGAAGTGTTGCGCTTTCTGTGTACAACTGAATTTTCAATAAATAACTGCACGTTTCGTCGTATATAACCAGAAAGCTTCTTATCATTAATGTTAATGCAATTAATGCAAGCCTATGATATTTTCAACACTTTTGCCAATGGTAAGCGGTCAATCAGGCCGCTTAGAGATGATCTTAAACACACTGCCTGCCAATGATGGTGAAAGACTCTATCCATTTTTCTGGTATCAAGTATAACCATGGACAAACACAAATATGCAATCTGTGCAAAGCTTCTTTTACAATGTAGACACGAAAAAGATACTCCCCGTTTGGTGTGTAAATGCACTCCCATAGCACCTACACCAAGAATCTAACAACAATGCATACACAACCCGAAAGGTTTTCCAATCTCTGCAGGGGTGTCAAACCGGTCCACAAAGGGCCGCACCCTTCCAACTCAACAAGAGGATACCTTTTGCAAGTGTAATCAGTTAACTACAGTCAGGTGCTACTTATTTTAGAAAGACACCTGATTGGTTAAAATGTCGGCACTGGATCGGTTGGAACAAAGACCAGGACCCACTGCGGCCCTCGGCGGAATCGGTTTGACACGTGTCTTAGAGCTAATGGTTCATGGTTCTTTTCCTAATATTTTTAAACAGTCATCAACCAGTGCTTACCAGTGCTTTTGCTAATAAAGTTAACATGAGTCAGTTTAACAGGAGGAGTAGAGGTAACCACTGACCAAAACATCACATAGAAGATTTGCTCTCAAAGTCACATTATGAGGCCATCATAACTCCTTTTAAGAAAGAAAAGGGGCTGAAAATGTATCATTATCTTCCCACATCAATGAAGAATTGACGAGAAACAGAAACAGAAGAGCATTTCCCAAGTAAACAGCCTGCCTGTCATATAATATAATATAAACTGATTTTCAGTCTCTTTTGAAAACCTTCTTTCAACATCCGATTGATAAAATATTTACCAAATGAACGCATCCTTGTAAGGATAACAGTTGAAAATTAAATTAAAGTTTGTCATTCTTGTCATGTTTTTAGTAGATCTAGTTGCAAAGAAAGCAAAACCCATCACTAGTTCCATTTTGCAATGTGTCGTTTTACATGGAATAGTGATAAATAGTTGATTTTTTTTACCCAGAACAAGTTATGCAGATATTGATATAGCGAAAGGTGTCCTCTATGTGGTCAAAATTTGCAGTTACATTGTAATTATAGTTGTATTAACTCATTCACTGCCATTGACATTCAATCTGTTTGAACTGGCACCTGATGATCAATCACTGCCACCCCTTTACATCTAAAATGGATTGGACGGCTATTGCCACCAATGGGAGCCAACGTGTTAATAACCTGCGGATGTGGCACAAGGTAAGCCGCAGAAGTGAATAAAATCCTGCACTCAAAGTCATTCTTTATATCTTCATTTCCTTTAGATTGCTTTAACAATAAACACCGCTTTGTTGTGTGAAGCAATGCACCTGGTTTCACTCCTATCCACCTCTCCCTAGTTCCAGTCACTGACCTCACTTAGTTCTGGCCACTTGCTTCAAGTGTAGATTAAACTGCACTGAATTGAAAGCAAAAAACAACCTTCGGTCCGACTCTCATCTCTCAGAAGGCATAGAACAGATGGCGGATGAACCTATCGCTTTTCTCTAATTCATCATTAATGAGAAGCACTGCTTTGACGCACCCGGATTGCTACGATAACAATGACTTGTCTTTAGATATTTTCTATAGTGATAAGGACAGCAGTCACGCTAGCAAGGAGCTATATCTTTTTGTATTTTATTTTTATTGTATGGCCTTATACATCTAATAAGGGTTCTCTTTAACAAAATGGATCCTGTTGAATGTCATATGGGAGACCTTTGATATGTGAGATGGCAAAAAAATGGGCCTCAGGTTCTCTGGTGAAGTGTCCGTGCCTACTTTGAAGCTTTGTACTGTCTTAGACTTGCAGCCATTGACATGTGTCTTAACACAAAGCCACCATCAAATTAGTGTTACATGTCTGTTGATGGCAAACAATGTGCAGTTTGTGTAGTCATTTTGTTAGGATGATGTGCCAGACACGCTTGATTTAGAGTGCATCATCAAACGGAAGAGAATATTTGTCATAGTTAAGTTTTTTTTTGGTTGGTTGACATGCAGCTCGCTCTTTCCTGCTCTCCCAGAATACTCAGCGTGACAAAATGAATCTCTCGACTACCATTATGGAAGACAAAACTCTTGTCTTCTATACGAGGTCTTATTTTGTCAGATTGCATTGAATACGTAAACACAATTACGATCACTACTAGCCGCCCCACTCAAAATGGATTAAACGTCTATTTTGTCAATGGCAGCCAATGCGTTGAGAGGGTCTCACACAATGCAAGCCAATGGGTATTTATGTTCACTCTCTTCTTGAAGTGTCCACGTCACGTATTCACTTAAAGGTTAATTTGTTGTGGAAGCACTCAATGAGTGATTGATTGCTCCAATTCAGTCATTCGTGTTTTGAATAATGCAGCTGACATTTCAGCTGGAATGACTCTTTGCTGTCACGATTTGAGAAGTCGTCCTTTTGCTCTATTTCTGGCGCATGCTTGCTTTATATCAAAACAGAACGCAGTGTGTCATAGCTTATTATGGGCAGTACTGGGTTTGGCAATTGCCGGAGAACGCATGCTTGTGGAAAAGGATTCCGTTGAATTCTAACTTTTTGGGGGGAGTTTCCACGTGTGTTTCAGCCAAAGCTTGTAATTAAAGTGACTAAGTATGTGAACAATAGAAACCTCATCCCGGACAGGAGAAACAAACAAAAAGCACGATGGTTGAGGAAGGATTAAATATCTGTGTGAAAGTTGCTGTGGTCTTTTCTATGGAAATGGCAGCAAAATATTGTATGACCTTGTTATAAGTTCACCGTTATCAGTCGCTATTTCTATTTGTCCTCTACGACAAAAAGGTGATGATCAACCTCTATCTTAAGTGCGATTTTCTGAATTATATTAATTGCAGGGAAATCCACTTCAGTTACACAACTGCAGCTGTTCCATCTTTATTTTAATTGGCCTCTTGGCTCGAGAAATGGAGATTCCTTCAAACCAGTTGTGATATAATGATATTATTCCCAGCCCAACCTCCTTCCGACACTAACCATCATCCCTATTGGAGGTCGCCCCTGCTCCACATTTTCCTTTCACTTAATTTTATTAAATTAAAAGCCTTCTCATGCCAGGGTGTTGATAGAAATCTACTGGATTTTTTGTCGGGGTTTTGCTAGTGTCAGATTAAAATCCATTTTTTTTGCCAAATGTAGTCACTGTCATATGTGTTTTAATTTCAATTTGTTGACTAACATGAAGTGTTATTTTTCATGGGGCTGCAAAGTGTTGATTTTGGAGATACAGGTTTTTCCCTGAACCCAATTTGGTATTAAAATAGCTTTGGGAATTTTTAAAAATGACCCACAGACTAGTGGTCATGCAGAAGTCTGAACCTGACAGAGTTTAAACTGGAAAGAGAAGTACTTTGAGCACAATACAGGCATAGGGTTACTTTTCATACATGCTGTATAATGAGATGATTTGCTTCGGGGAAGAAAATCTGTCTGTTAGGTTATGTTTTTGTTCACTATTCGTTGCCTTGAGCTCATTTTACAAAAATCACGTCTCTCTTTCACTTAAGCTTGTAACAGCTGTTTTTGTATTTGCAGATAAAATCTCAGGTGTGTTTGTGGTCGTTGGGTTATATATGTTGATGCACATGACATCAGAAACAATTGTGCCTTGGGATTTTTGCAATTCCCACCTTACAGGCTCAGGCAGGGAAGGAGTGAGAGAGTGACTAATGGGAGGGATGGTGGAGAAAGAGGAGGCAACAGTAAATGTAGACAGAAGAAAGGATAAAGAAAAATTGTCTCACAGTGAGGCAAGAATCTTAAAAGCTGGCCAGGACTGTTCTCTGATTCTACGAAAGAAAAATGGACACCACCCCCCATTATCTTTATAATGTTCTTCTTTTATATCTTTGAGGTCAGTATAATTTTTCCTATTAACTCATGAAAGTATAGATTACAATCAATTATCACTAATTCATCTGTAATTTCAACATGAATTTGCCTGCTTTGATTAAATCATTCTGTCTGCCTTCCCCATCTAGTATATATATGTATGTGGTGTCATGTCATAATTATAACCTATCATGATGCCATATTCAAATAAAATGAAAAATTATATTATGTGTATATATATATTTATATATATAAATACATATATATATGTATTTATATATGTATGTATATATATGTATATATATATACATAAATATATATATATATGTATTTATATATGTATGTATGTATACATATATATATACACATATACACAATATAATTTTTCATTTTATTTGAATATAGCATCATAATAGGTTATAATTATGACATGACACCACATACACGTCATAAACATGAATGGATGCTTATGACAGAATTCATTAAGTGTCATTTAATAATTTATGTCACTTTCGAGGCTATTTGACTATGTAGAAAAGGTGGGACTTCCAAACCATCCTTAAAGTATAGTACTTTGTCTCATCTTCCCCTATGCGTAGAATCTATTTAAATTAAACAGCTTGAGTTGTATTATAGTAAAGGTAGGGTTTTGCATACAACACCACAATACAATACACATCATAATACAAGGTCAGAATATGATATGTATCGGGATACATATGTATCCCAATATATATACTACAAGGCGATACTAATCCCAATACAACTAAAAGAACAGACATACCTTTTTTATTTTACCCCGAGTCCTTAACGCTCTTAACATTGAACTTGTCACATTGTGTTTTCAAATACAGTGTCAAAATGTGAGCTTAGCAAAAGTCGCTAAGGTGAAAACTAGGGAAAACTCAATGAATAAAAGTGAATTCTTGATTCATACAATAACATCGATAAGGGTACTGTCAACCCGTGTGCGATCGATTGGTCGTAAGTCTTTTGGTCGTGGTCTTTTGGTCGCCCGGACCGTGACAACGGGCGACCAAAAGACCAGCGACCAAAAGACCAGCGACCAAAAGACCGACGAGCTAAAGACCGGCGACAAAACAAGGTAAAACAACACGGTCTACGCATCAATAAAAGCCAACAATGGCCCTGAGCAGTTTCACTGAGCCGACGTGTGAGTGTATAAGAGTTTGTAGGTACATGAGTTGTCCCCTTAGGAAGGTACGTCAGTCAGGGTCTTAACAAGTTCTCCAACAAAAAACAATAAAACTTTTCTTTAGCCTAATAATTAAGTATGACTAAATAGCAATTCACAGTTTGTATTTAGGGAATTTGAGCAACGATTTAAATGGTAAATATCAATAACCTTCCGGGCAACTAAAAGACCGGCGACCAAAAGATCGGCGACCAAAAGACCGGTGACCAATCGACCGTGTACCCTGTCAACCGGCCTGCAGCGATATATTCTCAAATTGGTATTTTTGAGCACACGCCCAGTCTGGATAAAGGCTGTTCCAATATTTTGATCACCACGTCACTGATCAAGATAACCAAAATATAAAGCAGCATTTATTCATATAGAACTGTGAGGCTGACGGGTCGCTAGATTGAGCAGGCTCAATTAATAGTTAATATTTAGTGGATTGCGTGGAACTTGTCTGACAACAACTTTAAAAAGTTCATTTGTCCTCTATGTTTGTTCAATTTAAGGACATCGCCGACAGTAATTACTCTACCCAGCATGTAATCTTAAACCCACATTTGTCACCTCTGATTGTGCTTATCACCACAAACCATGTGACCAACTTAACAATTTTAAAGACTGCACATTTGGAGGATGTGTTCTTGCTGGTATTCTTGTCCTATTTTCCTCATTGATCAAAAGTATTTACTATTTCTTTTTGGGTGACTCTAAATAATGCCACCTTTGTTGTCTCAATGGACTGTGCTACTTAATTTATTTCATTAACCTCAATCATAACTAGAACTACAGCTGGCCTAATAAAAACTTGACTAATTATCATCAAGAACCAGATCTGTTTACACTCAATCGCTAAATACTTAATATCTCATAGAAATATGTACTCTTTGTTTACCGTAACAAATGTTACAATTATTCATTTGGAAATTCTCAAACAATGAGCGTATAGCCTAATTATTATCTGGTTTCAACATACACACAAAGTGTTTACTGTAACAGAATCTAACTAACTAAGCTCAGCCTGGGGCTAAACCTGAACATCAACACACGGAAAAGCACGAGTCTAATGTAAGGCAGTCATGTAACCTAATACTTGTTTAGAAACGTGAGAATGTCAATGTGAAAGTTCAGCAGCTAAAATGGACCACTTTGAGGGTTCTAACGTTAACAGGCATTCGGAACTATTGACTGGAGAAATTGGTGTAGTACGATGTTTTACACAGTAGAGATAAAAGCTGTATTTGCAATATTTGCAATGGCCCTTTCCTTTCTTTTAACTCATAGACTGCTGATACTAGTGATATGAATTTAATTCATTATAAATGGGAAGCCTGCCATTGAATGATCCCTGTCAGCCCTCCCAGCATAAATGGATTTATTTACTCGTTAAGTGTCGAAAATGTTGAAGCAGCAAAAACGTTGGTTCTGAATTGACTGGTGCTCCTTTTTAATGTGTCATGTATGTATAGTTTTATTGAAACGAAGTCTGTGAGAAATACATCTGGGAGGGAACATGCATTAAGAGTATTCAAATCCTCTCTGCCAGCACTCTGACCAATTGGAGTGCGTGAACTTAAAGGGGAGGGAAGCCAAAAACAGCCATTCACTCAAAGCCAAAAACATAAGGAATCCACCCTGCAGCTACAGTCTCATCTGTGGTTGTCTCTGATGTCATTCTGATGTAATTCCTTCCCTTTCATTATTATAAGTTGTGCTTGCTGCGAGAAATATAGCTGAAAAAAATTACGAGCTATGTTAGGGCAAATAAATCCGTTCAGAGATTGAATAGATGTCACCAACGTCGTGGCACATTTATTGGACTTTGGTACAGGCAGTGAAGGTTCAATTGCAATTCACTGAGTGTAAACTTTGTATCTCCTTTCATGCTCAGCAAGTAACTGCTGACCAATTGAGAGTGGAGCCCACTTTTCACCTGTTGTGGAGCTCGGTAAGCTATTCTGAAAAC
Source organism: Stigmatopora argus (assembly GCF_051989625.1). Classification (NCBI taxonomy): domain Eukaryota; kingdom Metazoa; phylum Chordata; class Actinopteri; order Syngnathiformes; family Syngnathidae; genus Stigmatopora; species Stigmatopora argus. The sequence continues at coordinate 12,054,733 of NC_135389.1, read as the reverse complement.
GTGAAAATGGGCCTTTTACAATAGTCCCCCAATAATCCTCAATGCACTGTCGAACTTTGATTTTCCCCACATTTAGTGAAAAAATGGGCAGAAATACAATGATCAAATGTTATAAAAGTTTTATGATAATGACAGATACATGTAAAAGACACTGGGATTTTTTGGGTTGTTATTTCTTATGGGAATAGTTGTAAATATGTGCCCAATGTGTTCACTTGATTGAAATCTGGCCCAAGCATTTTAAGCGAATTGGAAATGGATGAAAAAGATTGGGGTTTTAGAATATATTTAAATGGGTTATCTTATTTTTAATGAATTTATTTGAATTAAAACATAGTTATGAAAAAAGGAGCACATGATCAATTTGAAAATTAATAAAATATTTGCTATTAAATTGCTAAGATAGCGGCTCAGTCAAAATCAGTAGACTCGCGTGCAATAATGTGACTATGATATCCCTATTCTAAATCACTGTCTTGGCTTTGTTGTGACTCATTGTGATCCTGGGAAATTTAAGTTGAATAATGCAATAAATTAATTGCATTACCAACAACGTTATTGCGTTATATGATGGACAATACTTCAAACATCGTGTCATATACGAACAGATCCTTTATCACAGTTCTCCCCATTTCACCATGGGAAAATATGTCAAAAACTCAGCTGGCTTTACAATGGGGAGCATTCAGAGTCAGAATCATAAAGGCGTGCCAAGCATAAGTCAAAAGGTTGTTCTTGTTAGAATGCAGGTCAGAGACAAAACTGATCTCAGAATTTTCTGGAAGGACATGGATGCATGGGGCAACAGGACTGGACAGAATATGTAGAGTGCAGTGGTCTGACACGTGAAAGCCGAAGACTGATTCCATTCTGTGGGATTTTCCTGTGTACTCTTTTCTTTTTTTGTTGAAAAGGTATTTGATGCTGAAAGTTAAGTTTGACCGTTAAATCATTTTTGACATGTTGATATAGAATTTCAGACAGGATTAGCATTCTGCTCTGAAATATATATATATATATATATATATATATATATATATATATATATATATATATATATATATATATATATATATATATATATATATTTTTTTTTTGAAAGTACCAGGATTCTAGCTGATGCCAACAATTTATATTATATTACGATGGATGCATTGCAGTATCATTGTTTTCCGTATTTTTGAGTGGAAAAGAGATGACATTTTTTTTTGAGTCTTTCCTGCAAGTAACAGATGGGCAGCGTTGGAAGAGAAATATCACACTGTATACAGTATAAATATCGCGCCTTGCACTTTCTCGGTTCTCACCATTCCTGGTATGCTGGATTTCAAAAAACAGTTTGAAACGCTGATGAGAATGCTCATCCCTCCCTCCTAATTTGCCATCAGAGATTAAATGGGTGTTTAACTGGTTGTTATATCATATACTGTACACTTCTGGCTTTACCACAAACTAACTATACCAGAAACCGTCTGATGGAGGTATGGGGCTGCTGGATCTACCGGGGCGTAGTTAAAAGAAAATTAATTCATTTATTTTTTGGGGGTGCTTGAGCGTATTCCAACCAACTAAGGGCAGCAGGCGGTGGACACCCTGAATTGCTTTCCAGCCGCTTGCAGGGCATGAAGAGACGGACAACCATTCACGTTCACACTCATAAGTAGGGGCAATTTAGAGTGTTCAACAAGCCTAATGTGCATGGGCAGAACATGCAATCGCAACACAAGAAGGTCAAAACCCACTGGGGATTGAACCCTCAATCTTAGAACTATCTGGCTGATGCATACCTGTCAACCTCTGCCGATAACTGCCCTTATAAATGATTATGATTCCCCTTACAAACCCCAAATTTTTGGGGGGTTTGCAAGGGGAATCATAATCATTTATAAGGGCAGTTATCGGCAGAGGTTGACAGGTATGCTGATGTGCTAATCACCACAACTTTTCTACCGCTAATAGAGAGTGTCACTTCAGAATGGTACATCAATAGACAGGGTCCCTGCAAAACTTTTCAAGAAAAGAGGCCATAGTTCATAATTGGTGTCAGTTTCATAAACTTGGTCAAGCCGAGTCAAAACTCTAAATTTAAAATGTGCTCACAAGGTCAACGCTTTAGGAAAACTAATGAAAAGGCAAAGACTCTAAAATGTCTTTAAGTGGGTGTTTTAGGTCTTCAAAAAGACAAGCAAAGCAGCAGTGGGAGAGAAAAATATTCTTGGCAAATGGTTTGGTGTGTTAGCTGACTCATCTCCTCTCCGCCTGTTGTTGTTGTTCTTGCTGTCCTGAAGCTGTTTGCGAGGAGCTCGGAAGAGTCTAAAGCTTGTTATTCATGAACCCATCATGAAGTGTTCTTGGTACGCATTTGACAAAGCTTTATCTCTTTTCTACTTCAGATGCAAAATGCTGAGAGGTCATCGAAGACGGCCTCATTTACCTCCCCAAAGTTAACCCCCAGTACCAAAAGTGAGCATCCTAGAGGGTAGGAAAGGCAAGGTAGCCCCCGTAAATATGCCTGGATGGAGGACTCAGTGGCATCTTTTCCTACTGAACTCCCTCACCTGTGCTCTGGAGATCTGTGTGGCAGCTGGGATCACATATGTACCCCCGTTGCTGCTGGAGGCTGGTGTGGAGGAGCGTTACATGACTATGGTTCTAGGTGAGTGGTTAAAACTATAGATATGTCTACCAGAGTAGGGGTACTTCTGCAAATGTTTCAATCGATGCAGTTCGAAATTTATAGTTGCATTGTCTACTCGTTCTTTGTTAACTAAAAGGCTGTTGTCGATTGCCAGTCCTGGGGGAAGGTTTTTGACATTGCAATGTCTTTGACCACATAGCTGAAAATAATAACAATTTAGTCTGTCTATTGGGCAGCTGGGAAAATAATGGGAAATCCAATATCTTTTAGAAAAAAATTGTTTGTATTTCTGGGCTATTATAGGCTACCTCTATCCAGACAAATCAAAGGGAGCAAGTTATGATCTTAAAATCTATTATACCACAATTTGGTGATGGTGTCAGTCCTGTGTTCGTTTTTTTCTTGCTACGATTGTACATGGCAATATCTGATATAGTTCAGAGTTGGGTCCTAGTTTTGAGAAAATCAAGATCGGGTTGAGAAAGAAAAAAAACAGAAAACGCATACGCTAATCTCAGACTACACAATTACTTAAATGCTATTCCGATGGTCTTTACTTAAAGCAGCTCATTTTAAACATTTTGTGAGCTACAGATAACGGTCCGAGTTCCACCAAAACTAAAGGCGATATTCATATAACAAGACATTTACATTTTTACTCTAAATGGCCTTTCTATTAGTTAGAAATGATTTCATTGTTAGTTTAGTGTGTGCTGTGCTGCAAGGCAATTTGGGAAGGGCACTCAGACTTATTCAACTATCCTATTATTATAATGGAGGGCTTGAGTGTTATTTGAATGAAAATAGATATTGTGTCTCAGGAGGCTAAAAGCCAATTTCCACCAAGCTCGTGTCAGGTTCTGAAAAGGCTGCTTTCTGCTTGACCTAATAGCCATTTTTTTAGCTGCTCAATGCTCCGTATTTTTTCTTGCAAGAACGAGCAAACGACTCTAAACAAAATCGTAACATTTGAAACAGCACATTTTGAAACGAGGCAGTATTCTGCTGCTACAGCAATCTGATTCTTGTGTTCTGAAAACAGTAATAGTTTGGGACTAAACCCACACTGCAGATTATTAGTGCATTATAGTGTGCGCGCGTACATTTTTCCATTCAGAGCAAATATCCGTGCGAACAGCTGTAGCTGGTGAGACTTGTTGCGATTGGCTTCCACAGCTGCAGAACTAAGGTGACAACTGGCTGCAGTTAACTATGCTCCATAACTACCGGTCTGTGTTTGTCCATTCACTCTATACTCTGCGTTTTATCAACCTATTTTACCAATTCTTCTTCGTATTATTTTTTAGCTGGGCTGTACAGTCTCAATTTTTATTTTGAGATGAATTCATGGTTACTATTGACCATTTGATTCAAGTGAGCTGGAAGTGAATGATCAGGTTTCAGTGCATTTATTGATCACTGCCAGATCTCCCAGTCAAAATGGATTACATGTCTATCACTGCCAATGGCAGCCAATGAAATAATTGACTTATTGACTAGTTAAAGGTTTCTATTTCTCCAATAGAAACACCGAAGGCCTTGCCCCAAAGACCAAGTAGCTTTCCATATTGTATGTTAAATCTATCTAGCTGTGGACACCGTGTGTGGTCTGCCCTGCTCTAATTAACACGATTCAGTCATGTGTAGAGGATGAGCTGATAAAGGCATACCTTCAGGCAGAAGGACATGCGTAGGAGAAACGCTCCCCCACATTCAGCGATGATGGCGATCCACTTCCTGGAGGATTGGCTGACAAAGAGACCTAAAACAAAGATTGAAACATATACCGTTTTAATACAAGTAGAAAACTGCATTTTAAAGCCCACATTTCATATATATATTTTTTGAAGTTAAAATGTTTCTTTTCATTCATTTTTTTTATTCAATCATCTTCCGTACCGCACTTTGTGTTTTGGAAAAAAGGGCCAAACTACAAAGTTTACTGGACCGTTTTTTTTTGTTTTTGTTTAAAAAGTGGTCTTTAAAAACATGGATTTATTTCAATTTGCCTTACATTGAACTTCCAACCTCTTTGACTTTACACTAAGTTGATATGCTTGGCTTTATTCCCAGGTATTGGTCCGGTACTTGGTCTTTTGTTTATCCCTTTAATTGGCTCAGCCAGTGATAACTGCAACAGCAGCTATGGAAGAAGGCGACCTTTCATCTGGCTGCTATCTCTGGGAGTCCTCCTGGCACTTTTTATCATCCCTTATGCCGACATCCTGGCTGCACACCTTGCTTGGGGAGGACGGACGTTCCAGGTCGGTAACTAATTAATCAGTTTCTCTATTTTCAGTAGATTCTCCTCTTGAGGGTTGCGGCTGAGCTGAATGCTTGGCATTATCTGAGCCTCTACCAGGGTACAGTTCCTAAGCAAATGATGTTGAAAAGATGCTGCATTTAGATTACTTGCGTTCAGATGACCTGGTAAATCTGTTATCTCGAGCTATTTATACGGTACCCGTTAATTATGTTGTTTGGGGTCAAAGCTGGTTAATTCGTTTCTCCGTTTCAGCAGATTGAGGTTATATCGGTCTTTTACCAGAAGTGATTGGCCGTGGGTTTGCAACCCTGATGAAAACTTCTGAAGCGTAGCCTGGTAGTTTAGATATAGGGTAGATGTGTCTGTAGAAATTCTACAAACCAAAACAATCTATCAATTCATGATAGTTTGTGTTTAAGATCTTATTTAAACAGTAATTTGTAAAACTTTCTCATCATAGCTTTCAGTTGAATGTGTCATGCCATCAGCAGTTAAATCCGTTCTTCATTTTGTTACATGTAGTGGTTGTAAATGCCCCCTGAGCTGTAGGTTAGACAAAAAAAAAACAAGCTGGTTATAGCCTTGCTCTCAACAGTTGATTTGGTCGGCATCAAAGTTTTATAAATGTGTCCAAACCAGAGTAAGGATTGGCAAAAACAATGAAATGGGATCAAATGATGCTTGTGTGAAAGCACACTTGGATATATATCACATCGGTGATCAAAAGTTCAACTTTAACTGATTTGCTTCCTTTCTTTAGGTGGCTTTCCTTATCCTTGGAGTGGGCCTCCTTGACTTTTGTGGACAAGTTTGCTTCACGCCATTGGAGGCACTGTTATCAGATCTGTATCGAGATGGGAAGGACTGTAACCAAGCCTTTGCAATGTTTTCCTTCATGGTCAGTTTGGGGGGATGCGTGGGATACTTGCTTCCCGCGTTTGACTGGAGCCACAGCCTGCTCTCCGTTTATCTTGGAGGCCAGGACCAATGCCTATTTTTCCTGCTCATCCTGATTTTCATACCAAGCGTGCTCATCACTATGAAAGTTTCCAAAGAACCCTCCAGCGCCATCGGCGGCTCGGTTGACAAAGCGTCTTCGCAGGAACCGGGAGCCGGTGGAACGGAAGTCACCCAGTGCGGTGTACCTCCCTCTTGCTGCTACCTGCTGAGGTGCAAATTTAGGCTGCTGAAGTCGGGACCTCTGCTATGCTTGCTGAGAACCTGCTGGTCCATGACCCCCGCCATTTACAGAAGCTACTGCCATGTACCGAGGGTGATGTGGCAGCTCTGTGTGGCTCAGCTTTGTAGCTGGATGGCCGTCATGTCCTTCATGCTCTTCTTCACGGTCTTTGTAGCGGAAGGCCTGTATGGTGGCGACCCTAGTGCCGTTCCGGGGAGTGTGGCCAGGCACAGATATGATGAAGGTCAGTGTCACTCAATTTCAAGTTGGCCTTATTTTCTGATTGCGCAAACACAGTTGATTTCTTTTTTTAAATGACGGAGATGGCGATCCAATCCATTTCAACTGGGAGGGATGGCAATGAAGGAACACTGAAACGTGTTCTTTCTCTGCCATCCCTCCCAGTTCTAATGGCTTTTGTTTCTTTGTCCTTCGGCAGAACTTCAGCTTAATGTGTGGCCAGCCCAGTGGGCCAGATTTGGAGGCACTGCTTCAGTAAACGTGTGTTAGCCACATAAATGCTTCCCAATGATTTATCTTCAGTTAGTGCAAAAGTCTAGGAAGCTCTTTAAATGCTCGCCCCTTCCCATCCTCCCTTCCTGTGTGTTCAAAGGCTTGACAGGTTCATAAATGACCAAAGTGGCAAGAAAGACTCCCACTTGAAAATTAGCATTTGAACAGCCTTTGCTCTCTTCTTTCAGTATTTGGTTCTCAATTCTTGACGCATTTCTTACAAGTGCTTAAAGGCAACTGTACCGTACTGAGGTTTTCACGTATATGACACTATGACTCCATTGCTGTTCTTTTTTGTTTTTAGGCATCCGCATGGGAAGTCTGGGTTTGTTCATGCAGTGTGCCACCTCAACCTTCTTCTCAATAGTCATGAGTCGAATGGTTCAATGTTTCGGATCGCGCTCGGTGTACCTGTCCAGCATGGTGAGCTTCACTGTGTTCACCTTGGTCATCTGCCTGTCAGAAAGTGTGCTCCTGGTAACAATCATGGCCGCCCTCACCGGCTATGCCTATGCTACACTACAGACGTTACCTTATACCCTCACCTGCCACTACCACAAACAGAAGAAGGTAAGCACCTGTTGTACTGTACTTGAAGGGAGTTTTTCTTGGAAAATCTGCAGGACAGTAGCTAAAGCTTTCTCTGTTCCTTAGGTGTATATGCCAAAAAGGAAAACCAAAATGACACGTAAAAATGATTTTACATCCAAGAGAGACTATTTGACTTCATCGGAAGAAGTAGGCTTAATAAACGACAAGGCTGACCCCTCGTCTGGAAACGTCTTCTTCAGCCAGGATGCTTACTACCCCGCGCCCTTCAACCAGAACGGCTCTGCTCGCAATTCCACCGAGTCGGAGGAGCCTCAGTCAGGATACGAAGACCGCGGCGTGGGCTTGGACTTTGCCATTTTAGACAGCACCTTCCTTCTCTCTCAGGTCATCCCCACACTCCTCATGGGGACCATTGTGCAACTGGCACAGTCGGTCACCGCCTACATCGCCTGCTCCGTAATCTTGGGCCTTGTGGCAATCTTTTTAGCAAATCATATCGTCTTTGACCAAAAGGATCTTAAAGGATGTGACTTTGATGGCCATCCCACTATAAGGATTGTGGAATAATTGCGGGGTGGGTTTCAACAATGCACTATTGCTTAGTATGCCAGGAGGCCTTGCTCTATTTTGGGGCATTTGCACCTTAGCAAAAGGGTGGAGAAAGTGAATGATCACCTCTCAGTGCCATTGACTGCGATAAATGCCTGATTGATTTCAACTGGAAAGGTTGGCTGAGTGCTCATTTTTTTCCTGTTTTATGTCAAATACCATTTCAACTTAAAAACGGACTGGCTGACTATCGCTCATCTTTTTTTAACCATATCTAAATTTACCCCCAAATTTACATTATACATGTGCTGCTGAGCTAGTAACCAATGCACATATCAGACTGTATTTGTCTTTTATGCGTCTTTCTGGTTTAGCTTGTCAATAAAACCCTTTCCAGGACACAAAATGGCACCACTGAGCACACCCCACCAGATAAATGTGTACGTGTACGGAAGCTTTTAGAGGCTTTCCGGTAGATAAAAGTCATATTCCTACAGGATCTATTCATTAATAGTGATTCAAGAGGCAGTTTAGAGCAAATATGGACTCTTCCATCTCCAACACGGACAAACATCTCAGGTTAGCACTTTGCCTTTCGACAATCTCAGACTCCGCATGGGTGTTATAACGCAGTAGATCTAACTTTCATATCACTTTCCCACATATTGTCAAAAGACCAAATCATTAGTTATGTAAAGGGAGCCATTTGGTAACTGAAGATAACAGTAGGCACTGTGGAAGGCCAGTTCGAGTAGTGTGTATGTATAATTGTCTGGTGTTATAACTGGGCAGTTTTTCTTCTTCTTTTTTCCTTTAGCGGATCAGTGTGGATCCAGCGTTCTGATTTAAAGCTTGAGCTAGTTTAAAAGATTTAATTTTTGGGGGGACAAAGATGATTGGTTTTGGCCTCAGAATGCAAACATAAATATGTTCTTGCAGTAGCACAATTATTTAAAAAAAGTGCCTGTATATTTTTCTGCTTTTTGTATATTTGTATTTATTTGTAATACTTTTATTGGGAAAATGTTTTTAAGATATTGGCAGTTTGCGCATGGATGAGGGCTATATCCGTGAAATGATAAATTATTTGTACAGTGGCGTGCAAGCCTCCTCAGAGTTCTAACTTATTTGAACACGACAGCGTCGTTTCTTTGCTTCCACGCTTAATTTGCGGTTAATTTTTTCATGTTAATTCATCAGCACTGCTTTTATTACCACTGAAATCCCGTATATATTTTCAACAAAATATTTTTTAGCGACAGCAGATCTTTAAGCCCCCTTTTGGAACTAAATTGATTTTTTTTAAAGCCAGTGCCAATTTTAGACTAGAAATATATGATACACGTTTTTATAGTGATGTACCATCTGATGTCTCTGTAAGAAATGTGTTCTCCGAACAGCTTTTCCTAGACAATAAAACATTAAATGGTTGACAAGGTTTAGTTGTGTGTGTACTCCTGAGATGTGATCGCGTTGTTTTATTGGAAGAAACAGTGGCTTCATTTTACATTGCCTTCCAATTTGCCCTCAGAAAAAAATGATCTTGGTAATGGTGCCATCACTTGGAGGTCCCGAGAACTGACAGTTTTCACCCCCTCCCCCTGACACACATGGTCATGCAGCTGCTGACATTATCTGTTACATGGAAAAGACGATAGGCCTTGGTGTCACTAGGAATGGCACGCAGACAATGTGTGCCATTCCATGTCAAGCCTCTTGCAGCTCTTACATATGTACTATGAGAAACATGCTGAGATCTTAACTCATTCACGGCCATTGACAGCTATAGACATCAAATTTATGTAGCTGGCGTTGAGCGATCATGTTTCAGTGAGAGACCCATTCATTTTGACGGGGAGGGTTGGCAGCGAGCATTCGCTTGAAGCAGGGATAGATGATGCCGTAAAGGTAGGTTTCAGACATGTGACTGGACTGGGGGGCTTTCTCCTTAAAACTTAGGTGCCGTCAAGCCGAGATGCTGATTTTTGTGTTTCAAAAAATATGGAAGAAAAATTGGTATCTGGAGAATATTGTGATCAAGAGAGATATGTTTGAACTAAAGCCCTTTTTCTGAATAAATGATGTGATTTCACTCGGCACACCTGCCGATGTCACAGGTGTGACGATGGATTTATTTGCCAAAGTTGCGGAAGGAGAAAAAGTGGCCCCGCATGAGGGCCGTCATTGCTCTCCAGTGACAAGTGGGACTCCTTTTACACCTTCTTTCTAAATAAGGAAGCGGCCTGACAGACATATGACCACCGACCCAATTTGGGAGCAGCCCAGAGGGCCCGCTCACCCCCCCTCGCACCGTTAGCGGTCCGGCAATGACAAAACATTGAAGGTGCTTTTCCCGCAGCCGTGTCGGGCCTTGCGTCGGGAGTCAGAGCCGGCCGGAAGGGAAGGAAGGAAGGATGCGGGGGCACCGGCTGGTCTGAGGGGGGGGTCCTATCCCTTTTTTGGTGCAAGGCGGATTATTTCTCGCAACCCTTCATTTTGGTGGAGGAGCAGGAGAGAGAGCAAGTGCGTGCGCGTGTAGTAGGGGGGAGAGAGAGAGGCGTGGAGGTAGGAGCTGCAAAACATGGTAATCGCCAGCAGCAGCACCAGCACCAGCACCATCACCTCCACCTCCAGCGTCGCCTCTCCTCCTCTTCCTCCTCCGCACCGGGGCTTGCGTTTCATGCCCCGCACAGCTCCAGAAATAACCCTGAGCCAGCATGCCGAAGGGAGAAAAACAAGAAGAGCGGTATTTTTAGGCTCATTAATTTGGACCACGTGGTCTGAAGGTAAAGCGGATGGCCGGAGCTCACAGGCTCCTCGTCAGTATGTCCTGCGAGGCCGGCACGCCGCACTGGACGCTGACGGCGGCGGTTCTCTTGAGCCTCCTGCTGGGCATCGTGTCGGCGTACCCGCTGCCGAATGCCACCTCGCTGCTGGAGAAGCGATGGGAGACGCTCTTCTCGCGCTCCGTGCTCGGGATCTCCGGGGAGAAGCCGGAGCTCAACTGGGAGAGTGACTACCTGCTGGGCATCAAGAGAGTGCGGAGGCTCTACTGCAACGTGGGCATCGGCTTCCATCTGCAGGTCCTCCCCGACGGCGCGATCAACGGCGTCCACCGGGAGAACCAGTACAGTGAGTTAGCCTGTGCCCTTCGCGTGATCGTGTGTCATCTCGGTGGGGGGTGGGGGCGCAGAGACAATTCGATAAATTAAAAAAAATAAAAAATAAACAGCCAGAGAGAGCGGGTACCCCCGGCCCCCTCCCTTCCTCTTCCCCCTTCTCCTCTTCCTCCCCGAGCATGACATGAATGTATGGACGCTTTTAGACCCAACTTATTTTTACGCCGCGGGCCAGCTAGGCCGTGGAGCCCTGCACGAACACGCAAATGGCGCAATCTCGCCCCCCCCACCCCCCAGAAAAGAAAAAAAAAGAAACCGGATGTGAAGGATGCAGAACAAAGAGTCGTCACGCTGCAAGGTTACACCCATAGGCGCAGAGAGGCAATGCATGACAAGACAACTACTAATGAGAATAAAAAAAAAACGCTCCTGGTACACATCATTTGTGTTTGGTGCTTGCAGGTCTCATTGAGATCTCCACAGTGGAGAGAGGGGTGGTGAGCCTGTACGGAGTCAAGAGTGACTTGTATGTCGCCATGAACAGACGGGGGAGGTTATATGGGACGGTAGGTATGCAACCCCGTTTTATTTGCACCCCAACGACATAGCAAATGATGCCGTGTGTAAAAAGTAGGCTAACATTTGACTAATATTTCACAGTAGGAACTTTTGCTTGTTGTACCCAAATCAGTCGTCAGAGACATTGAGCTACACTGACATTAAAAAAAATCTAAGAACAGTGGTACCTCTACTTACGAAATTAATTGGTTCCAGTCCATGAATTTTTTCGTAAGTAGAGTAGTTTGTATGTAAATTATCTATTTTTTTTCCACAGTCCCCCCAAAATCTACCAAGTAAACTCTTTAAAAATCATCAACGTTTCCATTTTTTTTTTTTATAAAAGATGTGAGAAACACACAGAAATGAGAAAAATGATAAGAATTATTAATGTATTCAACTGAATAATTATGCAAAAACATTTCCTATTCGAACAGGTGCAAAAGTGTAAGCAGGAAGCTAACGTTAGCAACAGACAAAGGACACAAACACACATACACTAAACAACTTAAAATTATGAATTCAAAACAGCATTAAATAGAACTCCAAAGGAGTAGCAGCCTACTGCGGCAATTTCAAAATAAAATAACGGATCCAGGAAATGTATTTACATTTTGGAGGATTTTGTAACTTGGAACTTGTTTTCGTATATTGGAACAGTATAATTTTCATATCAAAGTGTTTTGTAACCTGAAAATGTCATATGTCAAAGCATTCGTAAGTCGAGGTACCACTGTAGTTTTGAAATACAATCGTCAAGTACAGATGTCTCGTTTACAGAATTTGTTCCATTAGGACTGTGGATTACGCAAGGCCATACTCAGGGGAAATGAATAAAATAATCAGAATAAACAATTGAACGTCTAAAAGTAAATATAATTATTTGTATAATTTTTAACTGGTCTTTGTCGCTCACTATAGCCTTTTGGAGTTGACTTGAAATAATTAATTTCAGTATATGACCAATCAGCATGAATTGGACAATACAGGATACTGGAACAGCAGTTAGGGAATTGTAGTTTATACATTTTGCATTCATCAAATACGCCGTATCTTAAAAAAATAATTACTGTAATTCACAATCACTGCTACACACCCCAAACTCTCAAGCAACTACTACGACATTCAGTTGTGCTTTTCAAGGACATCTTTCAAAAGTGATGGATGGTTTATTTGCCCCTCTCATTTTTTTTGTTTTGGCAGCTGATGAGCACGTATAAAAGCTATTAACAGCAGCAATTTATAGGTGTCATGCCATCACTATGAGCTATAATTACAGTTTTATAAGCGGACACTGTGAAGCCATAGTTCATGAGTTGGTGGCAAACTGACTGCCTGAAACTCATCAACTTTTGCTTTAGTAGAGTAATTTTGACAGCCTCATGGCCCTTATATTGTTAAAATCCTTAAAGTTTGGGAAAAGAATCCCAGAGTGCGTTTTCTGAGGCTCAACATCCCGCAGTGCACTGACGTGCAATCAGATAGCAGCGAGCCATGCAGAAATGACTTGGGGGTACTGCATGATGGGAAATCCTTACGCATTCCCTGCCTAATTTTAGCTCACAGCGAAAAAGATCAAAACGTGTAGAATATTAGCAAAAGCAAATCTCTATCTTTATATTCATACTTGTGGAGATATTGTTAAAAAAAGCCAGTAAAGAAATCAAGCGATTGTTTTTTAATATGTCATTTTTGAACACTTGGCGATGTTTGAAAATTTGACTCGATAACAGAGCTGTTTATGGGATGTTGAATGAGAAATATCAATTTCACTCGGCAAAACGTTTTTGCCTTTGACTTGGGAATCTCCCTGCGCGACCCCTGACTCATTTTGCTATGCCAGGTCACATATGTGCCCTGCGATTGACCGCCGACCGATTTAGAGTGAACCTCAACGAGCTCAAAGGTATTTGAGCCGCATTGGAGAGATTTGTGTGCGTGGCCGCGGTAACCTTGGAATGACAATGAGGCGTCCGCGGCTCAGCTTGTGGCCCGACATCCTTGACAGGCAGAATGCATCTCGTCGGGAGTGATGACGTGTCAGCTTGCCATTGTACTGATCATCCGATAAGAGATTCAATTTAGACCCACGTGTTTCAAGTGAAGCCCTCCCGTTCCTCTCTAATAGCCGTACGCTGTGCGTCGCTTTCTTTAGATGGCGCTGGGATACTTGCTAAAAAAACGGAAGGATTTGAACTATTCCTATTTACAGCTGAACGTGAAAACTGTGCTTATAAATAGCAAATCAATATCTGCCGTTGACAAAAGCAACATATAATGGGTTCTGCCATGTTCCCCCCAACATTGTGCAATCCTAAGTATAGAGCTGCAATTAATGATTTTTATTCAACGATTACTCGATTAATTGGAAAAAACCCGCCACAATTTCCTTCACAATTCAAAAAAAGTAATGAAAAATAAAATTTGATTTTAGGCATGTTATAAGTAAAAACGAAGCCAAAATGAACTTTTTCCCCCAAAATAATATTGATACTATATAATATTGATACAGACTAATGCCATGTCCACCCAACATTGTGCAATCCTAAGTATAGAGCTGCAATTAATGATTTTTATTCAACGATTACTCGATTAATTGGAAAAAAAACGCCACAATTTCCTTCACAATTCAATAATAGTAACGAAAAATAAAATTTGATTTTAGGCATGTTATAAGTATAAACAAAAGCCAAAACAAACATTATCCCCAAAAACAGGAAAAAATAGGAATTGCATATTTTACGTTATTTGTACTGCTCTAAGTACGTCATACTTTTTCAAGTGTTTAGTTAACAATAATTGGTAATCAAATTTGTTGGCAACAAATTTAATTATTGATCTTTATCCATTAGTTGATGCATCATTTTTTTTACAATTAAATGACCTTAAATTCCATCTCTTTGGCATAGGACAAATTGTTTTTTTTTGTGAGGAGTCTACATATACTACAGTAAAGTGTCGGTGAAAATACTAAATGGCCCTTCTGCACTGCGCCCCCTTACAGACAGTGTTCCACGACGAGTGCAAGTTCCGTGAGCGGATGCTCCCCAACAACTACAACGCGTACGAATCAGTGGCGTACAGAGGCTGCTTCATGGCACTCAGCAAGCACGGCCGCGTCAAGAGGGGCAACAAGGCCACCACTGCCATGACTGTGACGCACTTCTTACCCCGAATATGAGGCTCCCCAACCCCACTCTGAGCAAAGGCTGGCAATAACACACTTATTTGCACATGTGGATTCTTTCCCAGGTAACTTCAATACCCCATCCATACCCTACCAATACATCCAAACCCACATCGGACTGTCAAAGAGAATATCCAATAGTATTTATTCAGACTTTATATGTATATTTGGGTAGCTTACTTTATATTAGAAATGATGAAATGCCTTTCTTTGCTGCTTTTTTTTGGGATCCGAAGCAATTTGTGCGGGGCTTCCTCGATGAAGTATTGCGGTGCTTGTGCAAGTCGGAGGAATGCGATCGTCGGATTACCTCAAAGCGCCGAAACTACTGAAAAATATTCATGCATGGAACTTCTACAGAGGAAAATATGCCTGTGAATTTGTATTTTTTATTTTTTTTTGCTGTGCAACCATCTCCATTTGTCAGATATGGTTTCTGACGGATCACTTAAAAATGTGGCGGTGGTTGTTCTTGCTTTCTCAAGAGTTAGCGGTGCCTTGAATTCCTCTTGTGCCCCCTTTCCCCCGTTGCATGCAAGAAATCCCGGTGCTTAAGTCAGAAATAGGGATGAAAGACAAGTCATTACACCGCAAGCGAAGACCAATCCATTTGAACAGGGAGGGTTGGCAGTGAATACGCATGTTTTTTCATTGCCATTGATGGTGGTAGACTCCCAATCTATTTGAACTTGAAGTTACAGTAGTGATCATTCACTTTAAAAGGATTGGCCGTCTATCGGCGTCGATGGTAGCGAACGAGTGAGCTTTGACAATCCCACGATTTGGTTTGCGGTCACGACGTTAAACCAGGAGTAACACACTCGTTTTTTTTTTCCCTCTATCGGCTGCATCTCGTCTAGCGTTTTAGGACAAGGAGTGACGATGGGCTTTTGGTTTCGAATTTGAAGGCCTTTATGCGGGATTTTGCATTGTTGAGCCACTGTTGATTATAGTCAGTTCACTGTTTTGAGGGACGTCATAATTCTCTTCAGGTACCCCAGTCTCTCGTGTTTAGATTTTAGATTTGTGTTTATTATTAATAGAAGCTATTTATGCAAATTGGTGACTGAGTAGGCAGTGTACTTTACTTGAATGCAACACTTTTGAGATGGCATCTGTAACGCGGTGTCGACGTGTCAGGCTCGGAATGGGCTCAGCACGCGGCCACGGTTGTCGCCTGAACTCGAACAAGGACATTGATGTGCTTTTTTTGTTTGTTTTTATACTTATATGTTGTCACAATTTACCTCATAGGCCCACACACTATCGAACTTCAGGTTGTTGTGTGTAGTGCATTCGGGGCTCATGTTTAGTAACCGAGATGGTTGTTGGTTTTCTGCCAAAGTGACAGTAGAGGCCCTATCAATTGACCTGGAATCAAGAATACCAGGACAGCAAAAAAAGGGGGTGAGGGTGGGGAGCACAAGAGTAAGTGGGGTGCACTGTCAGTAGCAAAAATGAATCAAATGCTTCCAGGAAGGATTGTGGTTTGGTTGAACACACTTAATACTGTGATTAAACTGTGAGTATTATTATCACCACTCATAAAACTATGTTTGGCTATCGCCATTATTATTGTGTTTTTCATTTTGAATATATGACGGAGCAGAAAACAGTTTTTATGCCCCCCTCCCCTAAAATGACAGTGTGGGTGTAGCATTTGGCTCAAAGTGCGGATCAATTCATGTGATTGAAGCCAAAACGACACGTTTAGAAGCACATAGTGATTTGTGAATTGCTAATAAGGTGTTAATATAAGCAGTGGCGTTGCATCTATGCAACTTTGAAAGTCTGTTACAGCATGATGTAGACGAGAGAAGTTATTTCAAGTATACGGTGGGAAAAATACACGCTTAATAAACTTCCACTTCATTAACTCATTAAGCAATGAGTTAATTCCATTTTATGCACAGGGAATTGTGAATGCTCCCTTCTGAGTCTTTACCCGTGTCATTTTGCTGAGCATCAGCCGTTTTTTAAAGCTGTATGTTGGTACACAGGGATCATGGAAAAAGTGTATCCCTGTGTGCCAGCAGCCTTTGTTTCTCTCTCAGTTTCTTATTCCTGCACTGAAGGGAGAGTGCTTCCTCTCAAATCCCCCCCTTTTTAAACATATACCTCACCTTCTGCCTTAGTTCCGATTATTGAAATGATTGTAAATTAGTTTGACGCAACAGACTTCTTCAATCATTTTTTTCTGAAAAAAAAAAAAAGAAATATGATGGCGAGTAAAAAAAAACTATATTACAAATGGGTTTCCTTTTATTTTTGTACGTATGTGCTGTGCACAGCATTCGACTGTATTCATGAAATAATAAAAGAGATTTTATAAAGCTGTTGTGATGTTTGAAGTTATACATTTTTGACTTATCCATGCAAAATCCTACACTTTTCAAAAAGTGATGAAAACAAATCAACACAATAAATAAAAAAACTAGCAAGTTGTTACACCGCTTACACCGCTACGAGCAAATCTTTTGCCAAGTGAACACTTGCACGCAGGAGCAGTTTGGTGCTTGTCCCTTGTGGTAACTTTAAAACTATATTTTGCTTCCTAAAGAGACCACCAGTTAAAACTAGCAGGAATTCCACAAAGGCAACCCTAAACCGCAGACAAACAAACGGGCGTTGCGTCATTTGGGTAAATGAGTTAGCCGGTTCATCGACCCTATGTTTAAATAGTCCCGTTGGACTTTCTCCTCAGCTAGAAAATTGCTCGCACTATAACCGACCCGCAGCACTCGGTCTGCTCCAGTTGGGAGCTGGACTTTCTCCTCAGCTACAAAATTGCTCGCACCCTAACCGACCCACAGCAATTGTTCTTCTGCTCCAGTTGGGAGCGCGCCTCATTACCGAGTGACCATGCAAGCAGATTTCTTGCCATTCCTCCTGATTGCCGTCCATGTTTCTACCTTGGAATGTAAGTGGAGATCCCAAGACCGGGAGGAGCTCCAGATCTGGAGTTCAGGATCATACGAACGCATGGCAGCCAGAAGGATGCTCTATTACAAACAGTCGAGCCACAGGTCGGCGAGGCAGCGTTTTCTGGGTGAGCCAGCAAACCAAACTCTGAGTTTTGCAGTTTGTGGATTCTGAAATTCAAATGCTTGCTGGTTGAATTTCTCGCAGTTGTTCCCTCCGTCTCGCTAAAGCGCTTCCTGGCCCCTTTGGTGAGGCGACAGAAAAGGAGCGAGGAGGTGAACCCGTCCGACCCGTTACGATCTGAGTCAGTTCCCTCTGGTTCAGTGATGGACCGCAAGGATTCGGAGCACGGGCAGCCGGAGCCGGAACCAGACCAGACGGGAGCCGTGTCCAAAGAGACCCTCTCTTCCTGTGATGACCCTCTAAAGGTGTTGCACGCCAACGGGCCGGTGAGTCCGGTCAAGACCAATATAGCGGAGCAAGCAGAACAAGACTGACTTTGTGAAGTGGGAATCCTAAAAGAATGTGCACTAGAACATCTGAGACTAGAGACTAGGAGTGGTCGATGATGGTCAAAACTATTGTTCCTGTCAAAAATAATGGAATCATCTGTTCCATGAACAAAGGGTCCAAATCTTGTAGTAACATTCTTTCAGTGAAAGTTAGCTAAAAAATGCATCAACTCCAATACTGGAATGATGAAGTATGGACATTGAATGGCGGCACTGGATCTTCGTGATATCGGCACTCAGAACAAGGGGGTCTTTTGGGAGGGGGGGGTTTTACTGTCAATCTGGCAGTTGTAATGTTTCTGCTACTCATCAAACATGTTACAAGAGTGTCATGAAAGATCTCTGTTGATAATTTAGATTCAAAGGAAGAAGTGCTGACGCGGCTGATTAGCCCATCAAGAGTTGTATTTCGTCATAACCAAGCTACTCACGTGATAATAATATTATATCAAGCCAAGCCGACCCATATTCCTCTGATGGGCGCTTGCTGTTGACACGCCAATGACAATTTGTAATTAAATCTTTGCATCAAAAGTACTAGTATTTGTTTTGTTTCAGTAGTTGTTATTGTAGGAAGGTACCTTTCAAATATTTGATATAGGTATTCACTAAAACAAAAATAATAGTTATGTTGAAAATATCATGAGTAAAGGTTTTTCTCCAGTTCATTCCAAACCGGTTTCTTGACTGGATGAAGAAACCTTGACATCTAAAAAAATGAGAGCTACGTTTCATTCAACACGTTGCTGTCCTTTAATCTCCTTTTGTCAGTTAAACTTTAAACCTTACCCAAGAGGTCACAATGTTTATTTTGCAGTTGGAAATTTCTTCTTTAGTAGCAACTGTTAAGTTAGAAAAATGTTTTTTTTAACTACCATGAATCTACCTGACTCAAAAATGAATTCACGTCAACTATCGGACACCAAGGTGTACAACCGATAAAGGTATTTATTCCTTAACTTATCACAGAGGACTTATTTCATAACAAAGTGTACTTTTAATGCACATGAATGAAATGGAAACTTTGCAACAGTTTCCTTCTCTGTGGTTCTTAGAAAGTAATGACAGGCCCAGTTTCATAAATTGATATTACCATAGTCAGCAAGTACAAAAGCATACAGGAAGTGAGAATGGAATAGGTCAATCCATTTCAAGTGGTTATTGGAGATGCCAACTTCCTAGTCAAAATTGTTTGGACATTTATGCCATCGATAAGAGTCGACAACATGTATCAGTCAAGTGTCAAGAATTCAAGCAATGAAATCTTTATGGAAAGAAATGAGTAGAAATTTGTATAAACAGTTTCCACATCATGCATCAGTGAAGTGTCAAGATTCCAAATGATAATCTATTCATGGAGTAGGATCACTGATGAAAAGACATAACTGGACATGCGTTTTTTGACTATTTCAGTTGGAGAAAAATGTTTTGAGTTAGCCTGTAGCTTCGTAGTTTACGTGACCATGAGAAATTAGAGTTAAGAGTCAAATCTGAAATGTGTTCCGATTTCACATGCAACTCAGAGCAGTGATGCGCATAACAGATTACAAATGGCCACTCTTTAAGATCTTAATCCATGTCCATCGACTATGTTTGAACATGATCCCCTTTGTTGACAAACAAGCATCGAATGCCCGCCACTCTGAAAGTCTGGCCGTCCTCTTTGGTCAAGGTGAGCACAAAGCGACTGATGCCGGCGTTGGGACTCAGAGAGAACATGCGTGCTCTGCTACAGCCCTCGGGCAAGGGGCACATTAAATCGTCCAGCAAGTAACGCATGGTCACACACAAGTAGGCCCCGTGGGAAACCACCAAGGCGTGGACGGGAGGCTCGTCCTCAGAAGAACCCTCGTCTTGGCCCCTGTCCGGCCAGTGTTCGCGTCCCACTTCTTGGACCATTTTGAGCCAAAAATCTTTGACGCGCTGCTTGACCTGAAGACAGTAAAGCGCCTGCCCGTCAATTTCTGCAGAATCCTGACGCAACAACGAGCAACTATATGAATCAGACAGGCGCTGATTATAAGCCTCCAATCTATCTTTGACCACCACGCTCATCGGCGTCATGCGCTCGTCCCACGCTGGGGCGGCGCCGATTCAAGTCCGGAAACTAGAGGTGACATATTACTGGAATAGAAGGCCCCACGCCCGCGTACGAGTCAGCGGTGGCTTTTTTTAAAAAATCAGAACCGCTCTTACAAGTAAAGAGGAAGTACTTTGATGTCATTTAAGCATGAGGGTGCAGAGGGGCCCCTCACATTCCCGTTTAACACCTAGTACGATGGCCTGTTATGTTCTGCCCTCTAGCGGTTTGCTTTGTCCTCTACATGGAATTTCATCTGCTTGAATGTGGCTGGATCAGAATACAGTTTCCCAGCTGAATGCGTTTTATTTTGATATTTACTACCATATTGTGCTATGTCACGTCAGGACCAGTTAAGCGTTTACATGTACGTAAAAAAAATCATGGAAACGTCGGTGTAAATGAGAGGGGTAAATATTGAAGCATTGCAACAACATTTTTTTTAATCTATTTTGGGTTTCATTTTCCATTAAACTAAACCTTTATCATTTATAAAAGGAGTGCTGTTTTCTGTGAATTAGTCATTCCGACTAAAGTAAAAAGAAAACTAAACTCAAGAGCAACTTTCTGCAAAACTGTAAAATTGAGCCGCTTTTTGTTTACTGTTAAAACGACCCTTTTACAAAAGGAAGATAAGTAATGACCATATTTTAAAAACTTTGATTGAGAAAAGATTGATATTGTTCCGAGTGTAAAGATTAATTTCCTGGATCCTTTTGACTTTTTAACAAAATAAAATAGTTAGGTAGGACGATAAAGTTACTAAAGTTAAAACACCATTTTAAAATGTAAATCTGTGTAATTTCTGTGTTTAAATACAGTAATCAATCATTAAATTGGCAATTCATTTCTTCCTACAATCACAAAAAAAATCAATGAATTATTCAACTATTACCTGCTCTTGAGTTTCTCCTTGCGGAGGAGTGAATACGGCAAATGACACACCAGCTGCCTTGGCCATATCTTTAGCGTCCTGTAATCGCTTCCCTTCTGCTATCCCAAAGCTCTAACAAAACAACAAAACCAGAAAGGGGTTATTCCCATAATTACTCAAAAATCAAGATAATGCGTGTTTGTAAATTGGAGAAAAATTTGCCACACTGACTTTCTCTTTAAGTAGAGGGTCACACACCAGCTTGAGACCGGCACAGCTACTGTTGTGCTTTACAATGGTTTCAGCCGTCTGCAAAAGAACCACAATTATCCACCTGTCCTTTTTTGATTCACTCTCTCCCACACAGATAACATAAAACAACCGACCTGTCGCGCTCGCAGCATGTCACTGACGAACAGGTTGGAGAACTTGACGTCCTTTAGATAGCGACCTGCAGCTTCAGCCTGCTGCAGTCCCACCTCAGACAGTGGGCAGTCTATGGCTTGGCCTGGATTCAAAATAGATGAAAGACAATAAAATGAATGCCTGAAAAGAACACATGGAGACTTCCTTCGCACTGGATTATTACATGACACCGTACCTTGTAGAAGGCCTTCTTTATTATACTGGGTTTCTCCACTGGAAAAAAAAGAAACTTATTTCAAATACCACCGACAATGACAGACGTCCAATCATGTGACTCTTTTTCCATCCTATTGCTGAAAGCTTTAAATGAGTTTGTCACGAGAAGACTTTCAAGCCATTTGAATTGGGAGGGCTGAATGCAAACACTTTTCTTTCTAATTAACATTTTACTAATTATGTATTCGTGAAAATGAAATTAAAAAATGGAAAGTTTTGATTTATTTAAAAAAATAGTTTTATTTTTGGGGCATTAAAGGTTAGGTAAAAACAACATCACTAAAAGTATAATTCTAATTGAGATATAGCGTCTTCATATATAATACAATATTAACATTCAGAATACGTGTGGTTTACATTTACCTAAAATGGAATTTCATTTATATTGGTGCAAGGCCAGCTATTTTTATTTTATATATATATATATATATATATATATATATATATATATATATATATATATATATGTATATA